>NC_134354.1:587676679-587858328 GCF_048569485.1 Anomaloglossus baeobatrachus | reverse complement strand
CTCCATTTTTTCTCCACTTATTCTCCATTTTTTCTCCACTTATTCTCCACTTTTTCTCCACTTTTACTCCACTTATTCTCCACTTTTTCTCCACTTTTTCTCCACTTCTCCACTTTCTCCATTTTTTTCTCCACTTTTTCTACATTTTTTCTCCACTTTTTCTCCATTTTTTCTCCACTTTTACTCCACTTTTTCTCCACTTTTTCTCCATTTTTTTCTCCATTTTTCTCCACTTATTCTCCATTTTTCTCCACTTATTCTCCACTTTTTCTCCACTTTTTCTCCACTTTTACTCCACTTATTCTCCACTTATTCTCCACTTTTCTCCACTTTTTCTCCACTTTTTCTCCACTTTTTCTCCATTTTTTCTCCACTTTTTCTCCATTTTTTCTCCACTTATTCTCCATTTTTTCTCCACTTATTCTCCACTTTTTCTCCACTTATTCTCCACTTTTTCTCCCGTTTTTCTCCACTTTTTCTCCATTTTTTCTCCACTTTTTCTCCACTTTTTCTCCACTTTTTCTCCATTTTTTCTCCACTTTTTCTCCACTTTTTCTCCACTTTTTCTCCATTTTTTCTCCACTTTTTCTCCATTTTTCTCCACTTTTTCTCCATTTTTTCTCCACTTTTACTCCACTTTTACTCCACTTTTTCTCCACTTTTTCTCCACTTTTCTCCACTTATTCTCCATTTTTCTCCACTTATTCTCCATTTTTCTCCACTTATTCTCCACTTTTTCTCCACTTTTACTCCACTTATTCTCCACTTTTTCTCCACTTTTTCTCCACTTTTTCTCCACTTTTTCTCCATTTTTTCTCCACTTATTCTCCTCGTTTTTCTCCACTTATTCTCCACTTTTTCTCCACTTTTTCTCCACTTTTTCTCCACTTTTCTCCATTTTTTCTCCACTTATTCTCCATTTTTTCTCCACTTATTCTCCACTTTTTCTCCACTTTTACTCCACTTTTTCTCCACTTATTCTCCACTTTTTCTCCACTTTTTCTCAACTTTTTCTCCACTTTTTCTCCACTTTTTCTCCATTTTTTCTCCACTTTTACTCCACTTTTTCTCCACTTTTTCTCCATTTCTTTCTCCATTTTTTCTCCACTTATTCTCCATTTTTTCTCCACTTATTCTCCACTTTTTCTCCACTTTTTCTCCACTTTTTCTCCATTTTTTCTCCACTTTTTCTCCACTTTTTCTCCTCTTTTTCTCCATTTTTACTCCTTTTTCTCCACTTATTCTCCATTTTTTCTCCACTTATTCTCCACTTTTTCTCCACTTTTTCTCCACTTTTACTCCACTTATTCTCCACTTATTCTCCACTTTTCTCCACTTTTTCTCCACTTTTTCTCCACTTTTTCTCCATTTTTTCTCCACTTTTTCTCCATTTTTTTCTCCACTTTTACTCCACTTTTTCTCCACTTTTTCTCCATTTTATTCTCCATTTTTCTCCACTTATTCTCCACTTTTTCTCCACTTTTTCTCCATTTTTTCTCCACTTATTCTCCATTTTTTCTCCACTTATTCTCCACTTTTTCTCCACTTATTCTCCACCTTTTTCTCCATTTTTTCTCCACTTTTTCTCCATTTTTTCTCCACTTTTTCTCCACTTTTTCTCCACTTTCCTTTCTCCATTTTTTCTCCACTTTTTCTCCACTTTTTCTCCACTTTTTCTCCACTTTTTCTCCACTTTTTTCTCCACTTTTTCTCCACTTTTTTCTCCACTTTTTCTCCACTTTTTCTCCACTTCTTTCTCCACTTTCTCCACTTCTCATCCTTATTCTGCACTTTTTCTCCACTTTTTCTCCACTTTTTCTCCATTTTTTCTCCACTTATTCTCCGTTTTTTCTCCACTTATTCTCCACTTTTTCTCCACTTTTTCTCCACTTTTTCTCCATTTTTTCTCCACTTATTCTCCATTTTTTCTCCACTTATTCTCCACTTTTCCTCCACTTTTACTCCACTTATTCTCCACTTATTCTCCACTTTTTCTCCACTTTTTCTCCACTTTTTCTCCACTTTTTCTCCACTTTTTCTCCATTTTTTTCTCCACTTTTTCTACATTTTTTCTCCACTTTTTCTCCATTTTTTTCTCCACTTTTACTCCACTTTTTCTCCACTTTTTTTCTCTATTTTTTCTCCACTTATTCTCCATTTTTTCTCCACTTATTCTCCACTTTTTCTCCACTTTTTCTCCACTTTTTCTCCATTTTTTCTCCACTTTTTCTCCACTTTTTCTCCACTTTTTCTCCATTTTTTTCTCCTTTTTTTCTCCACTTATTCTCCATTTTTTCTCCACTTATTCTCCACTTTTTCTCCACTTTTTCTCCACTTTTACTCCACTTATTCTCCACTTATTCTCCACTTTTTCTCCACTTTTTCTCCACTTTTTCTCCACTTTTTCTCCATTTTTTCTCCACTTATTCTCCATTTTTTCTCCACTTATTCTCCACTTTTTCTCCACTTTTTCTCCATTTTTTCTCCACTTATTCTCCATTATTTCTCCACTTAATCTCCACTTTTTCTCCACTTATTCTCCACTTTTTCTCCATTTTTTCTCCACTTTTTCTCCATTTTTTTCTCCACTTTTTCTCCACTTTTTCTCCACTTTTTCTCCACTTTTTCTCCACTTTTTCTCCATTTTTTCTCCACTTTTTCTCCACTTTTTCTACATTTTTTCTCCACATTTTCGCCATTTTTTTCTCCACTTTTACTCCACTTTTACTCCACTTTTTCTCCACTTTTTCTCCACTTATTCTCCATTTTTTCTCCACTTATTCTCCATTTTTTCTCCACTTATTCTCCACTTTTTCTCCACTTTTATTCCACTTATTCTCCACTTTTTCTCCACTTTTTCTCCATTTTTTCTCCACTTATTCTCCATTTTTTCTCCACTTATTCTCCACTTTTTCTCCACTTATTCTCCACTTTTTCTCCATTTTTTCTCCACTTTTTCTCCATTTTTTTCTCCACTTTTTCTCCACTTTTTCTCCACTTTTTCTCCACTTTTTCTCCATTTTTTTCTCCACTTTTTCTCCACTTTTTCTACATTTTTTCTCCACTTTTTCTCCATTTTTTTCTCCACTTTTACTCCACTTTTTCTCCACTTTTTCTCCATTTTATTCTCCATTTTTTCTCCACTTATTCTCCATTTTTTCTCCACTTATTCTCCACTTTTTCTCCACTTTTTCTCCACTTTTTCTACATTTTTTCTCCACTTTTTCTCCACTTTTTCTCCACTTTTCTTCATTTTTTTCTCCTTTTTTTCTCCACTTATTCTCCATTTTTTCTCCACTTATTCTCCACTTTTTCTCCACTTTTACTCCAGTTATTCTCCACTTTTTCTCCACTTTTACTCCACTTATTCTCCACTTTTTCTCCACTTTTTCTCCATTTTTTCTCCACTTTTTCTCCACTTTTTCTCCACTTTTTCTCCATTTTTTCTCCGTTCTTTTTCTATGGTCGGTCTACCCATTAGCTCTGCCATGCATACTGTAGCTCCACACCTACTGCACATGTTACTTTATGATTGACATCTCTTTCGTACCAGAGCTGTCTAAGCCTACTCTGACCCCATATTTGTCATTACTATATTGTCCTTGTACTGTATTATGACATTTGTATCATGTGTTTCATTTCTTGCTGTGTTGCAATTTTTTTG
The DNA here is from genome assembly GCF_048569485.1 of Anomaloglossus baeobatrachus. NCBI lineage: Eukaryota > Metazoa > Chordata > Amphibia > Anura > Aromobatidae > Anomaloglossus > Anomaloglossus baeobatrachus. The sequence goes on along the minus strand of NC_134354.1, from coordinate 587,854,664 downwards.
CTGCATCCCAATTGTACCTCTACATTGTTCGAGTTTATGTTATTGTTCTCTCACTCTTATGTGATACTGATTATTGTCATTTTTCATGATTACATGCAGATAAGTCCAATCTGACGAAGGCTCAGGCCGAAACGTCATTTGTAACTTGTTTTGGACAAAAACATATATGCTTATGAAAATTTTTTTTTTCTTAATACGGACCAATAAAGAGTGATTTTGCATTACTATCCGTTGTGACTTACTGACTTAGTCTGGGAGATTTAGAGTGCCGAGGTTACTCACTAATTTTATCTATTATTACCTCTGAGCACCTATATACCAGTGAGCAGAGCTTTCTCTACAGTAGTTCTCCTGATTAGGCATGCCCTTACCTCATGAGCAGGGCATTGCAGCTTTGGTAGCAACCATTACGACATGGACTCTGCTGCTGTGGACCCGAGAAGAGTGAGTGCAGATTCATTGCACCCACACTCCTCACATGAAGGGTCCGCACTCCTAGAAAATGGGGGATACGTTCCCTGAGTGTCTCCCCCCCATATTCTAGATGGTCCAGAGTCGTCGTGGGACCCCTTTATTTTTTTTCTTACAATAAATTGGTGAAAGAGGAAATGTTTTGGGGACTGTTTTTTCAAATAAATTTCTTTTGTCGATTTTTTTTTTTTGTTAGTACTGACAGTTTATGATGTTGGGTATCTAATAGACGCCATGACATCACTAACTGCTGGGCTTGATCTCAGGTTACTTTACAGCTAGTATCAACCCGAGCTACGTCATTTTTTTAAAGATTTATTTTTACAGCACTGTTATGTCCAGCAATCAAAATACAGGGAAGCCCATTTTATTTTTAGTTATTTAAATAAATAATTAAAAAAAATATATATATGGGCTCACGCTGCATTTTTTGTATTGCTAGCTAAGGGTAATCCAAGCAGCTACTGGCTGCTAACCCCCACTGCTTGGTGTTACCTTCACTGGCAATGGAAAATCCAGGGAAGCATTTTTTATTTTTTTTGCCAAAAAACTACAAAAAAAGGACGTGAGCTTCGCCATTTTTTTGTATGCTAGCCAGGTATAGCAGGCAGGTGCTGGAAGAGTTGGATACAGCGCCAGAAGATGGCGCTTCTATGAAAATGCCATTTTCTGAGGCGGCTGCAGACTGCAATTCGCAGCAGTGGGGCCCAGAAAGCTCAGGGCAACCTGTGCTGCGGATTCTAATCTCCAGCTGCCTAGTTGTACCTGGCTGGACACAAAAATGGGGCGAAGCCTACGTCATTTGTTTTCTAATTATTTCATGAAATTCATGAAATAATAAAAAAAGGGCTTCCCTTTATTTTTGGTTCCCAGCCGGGTACAAATAGGCAACTGGGGGTTGGGGGCAGCCGTACCTGCCTGCTGTACCTGGCTAGCATACAAAAATATGGCGAAGCCCACATAATTTTTTCAGGGGGAAAAAAACTTCTGCATACAGTCCTGGATGGAGTATGCTGAGCCTTGTAGTTCTGCAGCTGCTGTCTGTCTGTATGGAGAAGAGCAGACAGCAGCTGCAGAACTACAAGGCTCAGCATACTCCATCCAGGACTGTATGCAGAATTTTTTTGCCCACCAAAAAAATGACGTGGGCTTCGCCATATTTTTGTATGCTAGCCAGGTACAGCAGGCAGCCACGGGCTGCCTCCAACCCCCAGTTGCCTATTTGTACCCGGCTGGGAACCAAAAATATAGGGAAGCCCGTTTTTTTTTAATTATTTCACTTATTTCATGAAATAATTAAAAAACAAATGACGTGGGCTTTGCCCCATTTTTGTGTCCAGCCGGGTACAACTAGGCAGCTGGGGATTGGAATCCGCAGCACAGGTTGGCCCGAGGTTTCTGGGCGCCTCTGCTGCGGATTTCAGTCCGCAGCCGTCCCAGAAAATGGCGCTCTCATAGAAGCGCCATCATCTGGCGCTGTATCCAACTCTTCCAACAGCCCTGGAGCCGGGTGGCTTGTTGGGTAATCATGAGTTAATACTGGCTTTGTTTTACTAGCCAGTATTAAGCCAGAGATTCTTAATGTCAGGCACGTTTGACCCGGCCATTAAGAATCTCCAATAAAGGGTTAAAAAAAACACCACACAGAGAAAAAATACTTTAATAGAAATAAATACACAGACACATTAGAGACTCCATCTTTATTACCCCCTGTCAGCCCTCCACGATCCTGCTCTTCTGTCTTCTTTCTTTCTAGTGTAGTAGTAGTGACGATTGTAGTGAGGATGAGGTGCACCAGCCCATCACTTGGGGCTGGGGAACCTCATCCTCAGTACAATCCTCACTACAATCCTCACTAGTGTAGTAGTAGTGACGATTGTAGTGAGGATGAGGTTCACCAGCCCATCACTTGGGGCTGGGGAACCTCATCCTCAGTACAATCCTCACTACAATCGGGAAGCAGCGTGCAGCCTTCACTCCGTGAGTGATCAGTGCTGGCTGTCAGCGGTAACAGCGGTAACGCTGACAGATGCGTTACCATAGCAACGGTGCTCTCGGAGCCGCGGTTAGCGGTGACGTCACCGCTAACTGCGTTGCTATGGCAACGGTGATCTCCGTTAATGACCGGCTGTGTCAGCCGGTCCCTAACGGAACGGGGAGTCGACCGTGTGCTAGAGCATGTCGCCGGTACACGGCGATACACATATGTGCACCGTGTACCGGAGTGATGCACTCGCAGGTCCTACATGACGTGTCATAGTCATGTGACCAGTCTGTAGCCAATGAGATAATAGCCACGTGACTGGTCACATGGCTATTTTGACGTCACGATAGGTTCTGCATCTCTGCTGGCAGTGCCGGTCACCGGGTGGATTCAGCGATCATCGGATGGAATAGCGGCAGGAGACAGAGTGCAGAAGGGATCGCGAGGACCGGTAAGTGTTATGGCAATGTTTATTAACTGTTTGTGTACATTTATCATGCATTTTTATGTGTTTGTGATTGCCTCCCATTATAGCCTATTGGCTCGAGTTCGGTTCGTCGAACGCTCGACGAGCCGAACTCGAACGGGACCCCCGTTCGGCGAGCCGACCTCGAGCCGAACCGCGACCGGTTCGCTCATCTCTAACCGTAACGCCAGTGAGCAGCATCCTGTGCCACAGACCAACATTCTTCCGGTGCTGTCTATACTGTTAACCATGATAGGAGTGTAAAGTCTGTATTTATGGCAACTGGACATCACATTACCCGGGTACGGTAGGCTGTGCCCAGACAGTAATGCGTGCACGCAACACTTTGCTTTATTATGAAAACACATATCTGTTCTGGGTAGGACGACTATATAGACAATCACACTTGCTGCCTCTGCACTGTCAAATTGTCACGTACAGTTTAAATCATAGAGGGACAGCGACACATGTTTGCATTGAATGTTGCTTTTCAATATTTACATGACTGTGTTGCAGAGCTGTGTGGTTTGCATTCACACTGTTATCATCTGCCTTATCTGTGAGGCTTCAGCTAACAAGGGTATTCAGGGTGGGTGATGTGTTTTGTCTATGTTTAGGTAGATAACTGGGAAGCTCTTATGATGCGCCACTAGTAAGTTGTCTTCGCACACACACACACACACACACACACACACACACACACACGCACAAACACACAATTACTGCTGCTACGCAGAGGGCTTAGCAAGCAGTAGGCCACTGATTAGATTGTTCTATTATTTCAATTTAATGCATGGTTCTTATTGTTTGTTTTGGGAAAGTGAAAGAATCATTTATGAACCCAACTGCAAACAGTGCTTTTCATGTTGCGTGGTTTTGCTGCATACTGTCGATCCCACCAAATAAAAGACTTAAAATGAAGCATAAGTCGCAAAGGGAATTTCACTGTGCTACAATGCGGCCTAGCGGGGCTGTGCAACCACCGCCTGCCCCATCAAGTGCATCTACGTGCTCTTCATCTTCTGTGACTGTGGGGACAGCAGTCACACATGCTTTTTCACGATGAACTTCCACCCCTTTACCCGTAAGCGGGAGTGTGATTGCCAGGTCGTCACTTGTTTTGGAAGTGGAAACAGATGGTATTGTTGAGCTGTCAGACATCGAGAGAACCACCATTGGATGAAGGCAACATTATATCCACGCCTGCACCTTCGTGAAAGATTGGCTGGACTACCTGCAGTTAATTATTGCGTTCCACAAATGGAGAGGAGTGTAGAATGCACATATGTTGTACCTTGCTTGGCAGCAAAGGAACATTAACTTAGTATTCCAGACAATTTTAGGATGGCAGAAAAAGTGTCAGCTCTTTGGGCAAATTAAATAGCGTGGCAAAAGTGGGCAGGTGGGTACAGTGGCCGTGTTCTGTGTGTACCAGGACAGTAAAGGAAGCCTCACTTTCTATCCCTCCTAATGATGAAATGCAGCAAGGAATTCCTTGAGCTTGCTATAAAAATAGCGTTGCAAAATGTGCAGGAGGGTGTCATGCAGAGGTGTTAGAAATAGCTTGGCACCATTGGGGCACAAATGGAGTACAACAGCCACTTTTTGGATGCCACTAACTGGCAGCATTTTTTGCTATTATTATAGCTTATTAAAAACAGACCAGGAGGGTGTCATGCAGAGGTGCTGGAAATAGCTTGGCACCAGTGGGGCACAAATGGAGTACAACAGCCATTTTTTAGATGCCACTAAGTTTCCTCAGTGTTTGCTAGTATATTGGCTTAGTAACAATGAGTTTGAGTGTGCAATGCAGTGGTGCTGCAAATAGCTTTGCACCAGTGGGACACTAATGGAAGTCCAACAGCCACTTTTAGGGTGGCACTAAGTTTACTCAGTGTTTGCTAGTATAATGGCTTAGTAACAATGAGTTTGAGTGTGCAATGCAGAGGTGCTGCAAATAGATTTGCACTAGTGGTACACTAATGGAAGTCCAACAGCCACTTTTAGGATGCCACTAAGTTTACACAGCATTTGCTAGTATAATGACTTAGTAACAATGAGTTTGAGTGTGCAAAGGGCAGGAGGGTACAGTGGCAGGGTTGTGGGTCAGTATACAGGAAAGGAAGCCCCACTTTCTATCCCTCCTAATGGGGAAATGCAGCGAGGAAGTCCCTGAGCTAAGCTACACAAACATTGTTATCTTCTGTAGCTGTTAAAATCTGTTTCCACGGACCTGACTTTCACCTATGGCTCTGAGCCTGCTGTTATTAGCCCTTACAAGGGCTAATAGAAACTTCTATCCCTATTCTGTATAGCGCTGTGTGTAGAGCATACACAGCAGTATCGGAGACAGGTGCTACGCCAGCGGTGACTAACACCCAGACGCAGAAGGCAGATAATGGCGTCCGGACGGGCAGATACCCGTTTTTATAATGCAGGGACATGTGACAGGGACATCCTATCACACATGCCGTTGCTTCTCTGGCTAAAAGTCCACTTAGCTGTGTCTGTGTCTGGGATTGGCTTACATGCTGGCCCGCCCCACTACACGCGCGCGCTTAGGGAAGGAAGACAAGGAAAAAAAAAATGGTGATCGCCATTATCCCAGAAGCAGTGATCTGAATGCACTGTTCCCGCACACTATACGCTGAAATTTCATAATAGTGTGAGTCACAGAGTGACTTACACTATTACAGCGGAAAGCCAGCTAGTAATTAGCTTGGCTTTTTGCTGTAAGAACCGTTCTCGAACGTAACTAGAACTATCGAGCTTTAGCAAAAAGCTTGAGTTCTAGTTCAATTTAGAACAGCTCCCAAAATCACTCGAACCGCAAACTGGAGAACCACGAACCGTGAACCGCGCTCAACTCTAGTGACAAGGTTTTTCGTTTGACTGATGTCACCTAAACGGGAGGGGGTGTCGTGTTGTGTGTGACTACCTGGGACGACCTGACTAGTCCAGGGCATCACATTCCCCCTTGGTTTAATGCAGACCATCCGCGGGCTGCCCGTCCATCACCGGTTTAATTATATTTTTTTTTTGTTTCTGAAAAATAGAAAACGGAAACATAATACTGTTAAGGACAAGATTATGAACTATTAGGAGTATATATGAAGATATCCAAAAACCAGGATTTAAGATGCTGTTTGAGACTGTGTACCCCACCTAGTTCTGCATTCAGACATCAGACTCAGACAGTCTGGACTATTCATGTGATGAGTGAATCATGCTGACATTGCTTAATATAAATGAGGGAAGCAAGCACATTACAGTATATTGTATTTCACAGAATAAGCTGTTCTACTTTATCCAATAGGAGACGTGTTACGTATTACTGGCTGATAGCCAATAAGTCCGTTTAAATGTATTTTCACTTCCGGATTAAATCAGTCTTACTTTCTATTCATATCCGAGTACGTCTTTGGTGTGTGTAAAAGAGAGTGGTATGCATGCTACCACAAGTGACTCATAATTAGAGATGAGCAAACCGGTCGCGGTTCGGTTCGAGGTCGGTTCGCCGAACGGAGGTCCCGTTCGAGTTCAGTTCGTCGAACGTTCGACGAACCGAACTTCAACCAATAGGCTATAATGGGAGGCAATCACAAACACATAAAAATGCATGATAAATGTACAAAAACAGTTAATAAACATTGCCATAACACTTACCGGTCCCCGCGATCTCTCCTGCACTCTGTCTCCTGCCGCTATTCCATCCGATGATCGCTGAATCCTCGCGGTGACCAACACTGCCAGCAGTGAGCCAGGACCTATCGTGACGTCAAAATAGCCATGTGACCAGTCACGTGGCTATTATCTCATTGGCTACTGACTGGTCACATGACTATGACGCGTCATGTAGGACCTGCGAGTGCATCTCTCCGGTACACGGTGCACATTTGTGTATCGCCGTATACCGGCGACATGCTCTAGCACACGGTCGACTCCCCGTTCCGTTAGGGACCGGCTGACACAGCCGGTCATTAACGGAGATCACCGTTGCCATAGCAACGCAGTTAGCTAACCGCAGCTCCGGGAGCACTGTTGCTATGGTAACGCGTCTGTCAGCGTTACCGCTGTTACCGCTAGCAGCACTGATCACTCACGGAGTGAAGGCTGCACGCTGCTTCTCGTGCAGCTTTCACGGAGTGAATGCTCCACGGGAAGCAGCGTCTTCCCCCATGCAGCAGTGATGTAGCAGAGCTGCATTTGTTGAACGAGAAAGACAGAAGAGCAGGATCGTGGAGGGCTGACAGGGGGTAATAAAGATGGAGTCTCTAATGTGTCTGTGTATTTATTTCTATTAAAGTATTTTTTCTCTGTGTGGGGTCTTTTTTTTAACCATTTATTGGAGATTCTTAATGGCCGGGTCAAACGTGCCTGACATTAAGAATCTCTGGCTTAATACTGGCTAGTAAAACAAAGCCAGTATTAACTCATGATTACTCAACAAGCCACCCGGCTCCAGGGCTGTTGGAAGAGTTGGATACAGCGCCAGATGATGGCGCTTCTATGAGAGCGCCGTTTTCTGGGACGGCTGCGGACTGAAATTCGCAGCAGAGGCGCCCAGAAACCTCGGGCTAACCTGTGCTGCGGATTCCAATCCCCAGCTGCCTAGTTGTACCTGGCTGGACACAAAAATGGGGCGAAGCCCAAGTCATTTTTTTTTTAATTATTTCATGAAATAAGTGAAATAATTAAAAAAAACGGGCTTCCCTATATTTTTGGTTCCCAGCCGGGTACAAATAGGCAACTGGGGGTTGGAGGCAGCCCGTGGCTGCCTGCTGTACCTGGCTAGCACAAAAAAATATGGCGAAGCCCACGTCATTTTTTTGGTGGGCAAAAAACGTCTGCATACAGTCCTGGATGGAGTATGCTGAGCCTTGTAGTTCTGCAGCTGCTGTCTGCTCTTCTCCATACAGACAGACAGCAGCTGCAGAACTACAAGGCTCAGCATACTCCATCCAGGACTGTATGCAGAAGTTTTTTGCCCCCTGAAAAAATTATGTGGGCTTCGCCATATTTTTGTATGCTAGCCAGGTACAGCAGGCAGGTACGGCTGCCCCCAACCCCCAGTTGCCTATTTGTACCGGGCTGGGAACCAAAAATAAAGGGAAGCCTTTTTTTTATTATTTCATGAAATTCATGAAATAATTAGAAAACAAATGACGTAGGCTTCGCTCCATTTTTGTGTCCAGCCAGGTACAACTAGGCAGCTGGGGATTGGAATCCGCAGCACAGGTTGGCCTGAGCTTTCTGGGCCCCACTGCTGCGAATTGCAGTCTGCAGCCGCCTCAGAAAATGGCATTTTCATAGAAGAGCCATCTTCTGGCGCTGTATCCAACTCTTCCAGCACCTGCCTGCTATACCTGGCTAGCATACAAAAATATGGCGAAGCTCACGTCCTTTTTTTGTAGTTTTTTGGCAAAAAAAATAAAAAATGCTTCCCTGGATTTTCCATTGCCAGTGAAGGTAACACCAAGCAGTGGGGGTTAGCAGCCAGTAGCTGCTTGGATTACCCTTAGCTAGCAATACAAAAAATGCAGCGGGAGCCCATATATATTTTTTTTAATTATTTATTTTAATAACTAAAAACAAAATGGGCTTCCCTGTATTTTGAGTGCTGTAAAAAAAAATCTTTATTTAAAAAATGACGTAGCGCTCCGCGGTATTTTTGATTCTCAGTGCAAATAAAGCAGACATCTATGGGTTGCCACCCCCATCTGCCTGCCGTTACCTTGGTTGGCAATCAAAGTACAGGGAAGCCCATTAATTTTTTCTATTTAAAAAATAGTTAAAAAAAAAATGACGTTGGGTCCCCCCATTTTTGATAGCCAGCTAGAGTAAAGCAGACGGCTGTAGCCTGAAAACCACAGCTGGCAGCTTTACCGTGGTTGGGGGTCCAATGTGGAGGTCCCCTCAGGCTCTTTTTTATAATTATTTTATAAATATTAATAATTACACAAAAAAAGTAGGGTCCCCCCCAAATTGGATCACCAGCCAAGGTAAAGCGGACAGCTGTGGTCTGGTATTCTCAGGGTGGGAAGGTCCATAGTTATTGGGCCTTCACAGCCTAAAAATAGCAGGCCGCAGGCACCCCAGACATGGCGCATCCACTAGATGCGCCAATCCTGGAGCTTCACCCCAGCTCATCCCATGCCCTGGTGCAGTGGCAAACGGGGTAATAAATCGGGTTGATACTAGCTGTAAAGTCACCTGAGATCAAGCCCAGCAGTTTGTGATGTCATGGCGTCTATTAGATACCCAACATCATAAACTGTCAGTACTAACAAAAAAAAATCGACAAAAGAAATTTATTTGAAAAAACAGTCCCCAAAACATTTCCTCTTTCACCAATTTATTGTAAGAAAAAAAATAAAGGGGTCCCACGACGACTCTGGACCATCTAGAATATGGGGGGGAGACACTCAGGGATCGTATCCCCCATTTTCTAGGAGTGCGGATCCTTCATGTGAGGAGTGTGGGTGCAATGAATCTGCACTCACTCTCCCCGGGTCCACAGCAGCAGAGTCCATGTCGTAATGGTTGCTACCAAAGCTGCAATGCCCTGCTCATGAGGTAAGGGCATGCCTAAACAGGAGAACTACTGTAGAGGAAGCTCTGCTCACTGGTATATAGGTGCTCAGAGGTAATAATAGATAAAATTAGTGAGTAACCTCGGCACTCTAAATCTCCCAGACTAAGTCAGTAAGTCACAACGGATAGTAATGCAAAATCACTCTTTATTGGTCCGTATTAAGAAATTTTTTTTTTTCATAAGCATATATGTTTTTGTCCAAAACAAGTTACAAATGACGTTTCGGCCTGAGCCTTCATCAGATTGGACTTATCTGCATGTAATCATGAAAAATGACAATAATCAGTATCACATAAGAGTGAGAGAACAATAACATAAACTCGAACAATGTAGAGGTACAATTGGGATGCAGCAAAAAAATTGCAACACAGCAAGAAATGAAACACATGATACAAATGTCATAATACAGTACAAGGACAATATAGTAATGACAAATATGGGGTCAGAGTAGGCTTAGACAGCTCTGGTACGAAAGAGATGTCAATCATAAAGTAACATGTGCAGTAGGTGTAGAGCTACACTATGCATGGCAGAGCTAATGGGTAGGTAGACCGACCATAGAAAAAGAACGGAGAAAAAGTGGAGAAAAAGTGGAGAAAAAATGTAGAAAAAGTGGAGAAAAAATGGAGAAAAAGTGGAGAAAAGGTGGAGAAAAAGTGGAGAAGAAGTGGAGAAGAAGTGGAGAAAAAGTGGAGAAAAAGTGGAGAAAAAGTGGAGAAAAAATGGAGAATAAGTGGAGAAAAAGGGGAGAAAAAGTGGAGAAAAAGTGGAGAAAAGTGGAGAAAAAATGGAGACAAAGTGGAGAAAAAATGGAGAAAAAATGGAGAAAAAGTGGAGAAAAAGTGGAGAAAAAGTGGAGAAAAAATGGAGAAAAAGTGGAGAAAAAGTGGAGAAAAAATGGAAAAAAAGTGGAGAAAAAGTGGAGAAAAAGTGGAGAAAAAGTGGAGAAAAAGTGGAGAAAAAATGGAGAATAAGTGGAGAAAAAGTGGAGAAAAAGTGGAGAAAAAGTGGAGAAAAAGTGGAGAAAAAATGGAGAAAAAGTGGAGAAAAAGTGGAGAAAAAGTGGAGAAAAAGTGGAGGAAAAGTGGAGAAAAAATGGAGAAAAAGTGGAGAAAAAGTGGAGAAAAAGTGGAGAAAAAGTGGAGAAAAAATGGAGAAAAAGTGGAGAAAAAGTGGAGAAAAAGTGGAGAAAAAATGGAGAAAAAGTGGAGAAAAAGTGGAGAAAAAATAGAGAAGAAGTGGAGAAAAAGTGGAGAAAAAGTGGAGAAGAAGTGGAGAAGTGGAGAAGAAGTGGAGAAGAAGTGTTTGTTCATACCAGATGGGAGATAAATACCGGCGCTGTCATTTACTGTAACGTGATCATCGGTGTACGGTGTATACCTGTGATCACGTGAGCGGGGACCGGAAAAACCGTCCTGAATCATGATCTCCAGGGTCTCAGCTAGCCCTGAAACCCCGGAGATTTTCTGACGCCGGGGGGCGTTATTCACTTATTTCTGCCTGCTGTTTATAAACGGCAGATCAGAATAAGGCTACATTAACACGACCGATGCATTTTTGCGGTCTGCAAAAAAAAGTCCGTTTTTTTTCACGGGTGCATCCGTGTGGCATCCGTTTCCGTTACGCAGACGGTCCGTATGTCATCTGTTTGTCATCCGTGTGCCTTCCGTTTTTTTTGTGTACTGCAAAAAAATTGAAGGAGGGTAAATGCATAAATTTACCCAGGATCCATAGCTTCACCCTACATGAGGCGGTCACATGTTCACTCCAGTGCCATTTTCTACTGCTTTTCACAGCGTAGAGCACTCTGGTGATTTTTTTGTGCTTGTGCACTTCATATCAGTCTTTTCTGTCATTATAATGGCAGAAAGACACATAATGTCCCACTCTCCTGCATTTTGTAATTTTGCACCCTTTGGTGCCTTTCATGTGGCACTAAGGGGTGCTTAGCTTTGTATTTAGCCAAAAAAATGAAAAAAAAATGACGTAGGGTTCCCCCTAGTTTTGTAGCCAGCTAGGGTAAAGCAGACGGCTGCAGCCTGCAGACCACAGCTGGCAACCTCACCTTGGCTGGTAATCCAAAACTGAGGGCACCCCACGCTGTTATTTTAAATTAAATAAATAATTTAAAAAAAAAAACACGTAGGGGTCCCCCCAAAATTGGATCACCAGCCAAGGTAAAGCAGACAGCTGGGGTCTGATATTCTCAGACTAGGGAGGTCCATGGTTATTGGACTCTCCCCAGCCTAAAAATAGCAGGCCGCAGCCGCCCCAGAAGTGGCGCATCCATTAGATGCGCCAATCCTGGTGCTTCGCCCCAGCTCATCCCGCGCCCTGGTGCGGTGGCAAACGGGGTAATATATGGGGTTAATACCAGATGTGTAATGTCACCTGGCATCAAGCCCTGGGGTTGGTGAGGTCAGGCGTCTATCAGATACCCGACATCACCAACCCAGTCAGTAATACAAAAAAATAGACGACAAACACATTTTTATTTGAAAAAACACTCCCCAAAACATTCCCTCTTTAACCAATTTATTAGAAAGAAAAACAAATCCAGGTCTGGTGTAATCCAAGGGGTTGCCATGACGATCCACACTGTCCCACTCAATGAAGAGCAGAATGTTCCCCATTGGCTGGGAGAGCAATGCAGTGACCTGACCTAACATCAATGGGTCAGCCCAGGTCACTGCAGGGCATGACAAGTGCTGCTGTCAGCGAGGTACATTACCTGCGCTGATCTCAAGCACACTGACAGCACCTGTCACTGAATTCAATGACCGCCGCCTTCACAGCCAAGTATCGCGAGAGGCCCGTGACGTCACCGCTAGTCAGTCTCGGGTTGGAAGCGAGAGAAGGTGATGTGACAAGCGGCGGCCATGGAGGACAGTGACAGCGCTGAGGTCGGGATGGCGGGACTTCATCACCGCAGGTAAGCCGAGCGGGACCATGTGTGCAGAGTGTGTGTGCAGAGTGTGTGTGTGTGTACGTGTGTACATGCCGCGGGCAGGAGGGGGCGGAGCGAGCTGAGCGGGGAAGTGTGGGCTTCCTGCACGTAACTAGGATAAACATCGGGTTACTAACCAAAGCGCTTTGGTTGGATACCCGATGTTTATCTTGGTTACCAGTTTGTGGCAGGCTGCCAGCGATGGCTCCTGCACACTGTAGCTGTAAAAAGCCCTGCTTTTTGCTGCTAGAACCGTTCTCGAATGTATCTAGAACTATCGAATTTTAGCAAAAAAGCTCGAGTTCTAGTTCGATCTAGAACAGTGCCAAAATCACTCGAACCGCGAACTGGAGAACCGCGAACCGCGAACCGCGCTCAACTCTACTCATAATTTGGACTGCAGACAGTTTAAGAGGGATGCATGATTAGATTGCATCACAGTAAATTTATGGCCAACATTAACAATACAATTATACCAACAATTGTACAAACTTTCAACATTTTTAGCTTTTTTGGAGCTTCCCTTACGGGAGGCACATACTTGAACATTACGAACGTCAAACACTTTTATTAACACGGGAACCGGGTCCTCCAGTCACCCACCCAAACAACCTAGCCTTGATGCTGCCCCTAAGAAGTGGGCAGCACCCCTTTTCCCCAGTCCAGGAATGGGCCAGGTATGTTTAACGGGACAGGTGCAGGTTTCACAGTCCTTTCAGATGCCCCACATCCAGGGGACCCCTGACTCGGAGGATGGCCACCGGTTGTAGTGGTGGCGAGCCTTGGCCAACAGCTTCCCGCAGGCCCATCCTCCAGTCTGCCTCTTTGGAGGCGGTGAAACCAGAAGGCCGGTTAAGGGAAGGGTTATTTACATGCCCAATAGTTTTTGGGTGGCCTGACAGTTCTCGGCCTTGACCTTTGTAAAAATAGGGGCAACAAAAGTCCCAACGGGGATGGGAGGTAAGGGTCCCAACGGGGACTGTGTTACTTTGACAGCCGGGTTCTGCTGCCTTACTTTAGATCATTCTCTTCGTACTCTTGCTCCACCGTGACTTCAGAGCTGTACGGTGGTGGAGGGGACTGGGAGCGCACCGGACTCTCATCACGCACCCTTCTCTGAACACTGAGGGCAAACCAGCCCCTCTCCCCACAATGGCGGGTGTAGCTAACCAGCTCTCCGGGAATCAGGTCACTGTCCGGGTGACCCATAGGCTGGTGCGGGTACACATCCCAACGGGATACGAATACCTCAGCCTCCAGTCCAGGCTCGTAGACAAATCCCCATCCACGGTCGGGGTCAAATCGCCGGACTTGGCCTTCGTACCTTGGGCCCCGCACCCGATAAGTGGCACTCCGCAAGTTCTCCTTTTCTCTGAGGGTACGTGCCAGCACCTCCGCCTTCTTCTTTTCCTGGGCTGCTATCTCCCGGCCCAGCTGGCTAGGCTGCCGATCCCAGTCAGTACGGAGCGTCTGTCTGCTCCCTCTGCGCGTGGGTTGAGCCCAGCCGGTGCTCCCCAGTGCTGGCTACGACCGGCACGCTCTGTTTTGGGGAGCCCCGCTGTGTCGCTGCCTTGCAGCAACAACCCTGTGCCACCTCCGCGGAGGCCTGGGGTTTGGGTGCGGCCAGCTTCACCTGCTGGACGGGCCTCCAAGCGACATCCACCTCCTTCGTGGCCGGGCGGACTGCCGGGGCCGGGACCTTCCGGGGTGCGGCCACTTCCAGGGCCGGTGGGTCCTCTTTAGTAACGGGCACCTTCCACGGTAACGGGATCGTTGTGCGCCGAACATGCGGCCGTCCGCGGGCTGCCTCCACAGGTGGGTCCTCACAGGCGGACGGGACAGATTCCACCGCCGGTGTTGAGGGCGGCGGACCAAGCTGGGAAGCTGCAACAACTGGTACGGGCGGTGGAGGAGGCGACAGGGGAAGCGAAGGCAGACCGGGTCCCTCAGCCGCAGCGGCCGGTCCCTCAGGGACACAGGGGCGTGGGTCGCTCACCCGCTCCTCCAACTTCGTCTCCATCTCATGTGCCCGCACGGCCGAGGCTATCTCCCCCATCTCGGCCGTCCATCGCTCCATGAGGTACCTCACCTACGCTTGCAATCAGCAACACATCAGGGTCATCCGGGCTTCCACCCACGCCGCCGATCCGGGCGCGGGCTCTGGGAACTCGGGTTCTCCTGATGGGGCAGACATGGTGCTGTTTAGGCATCCAGGAACCAAACGGGTGTCAGAGTCCTGGCATCCCTGCCTTTTATCTCCTTAGTTCACATGAGGCTGGATCTTCACCCACCCCCCATTGGTGTTTTCCGAGCACTTCACTTGCTTTTTGCTCCACTTCACTCTCGGGGGGGAAGGGCTTCATCTTCGCGCCCTTTCTGTTCAGGGAAGACGGCTCGGGTGGGAACTTTTCGCTCCCAAGATGGCAGATTCTCCAATTTTTCAGCGGGACGCCGCTGGCGATGATCTCAAGGCACACTTCCACAGGTAAGTGAACGGTTCTATCCTGTTCGTGACGCCAGAAGAGTCGATGTGTACCGCCCCACGGGCTCAGCTGTGGATCCGTGCTCGTACTTCGGGTGGTGCCTCGAGCCTCTCACGGACCCGGGGGTCACATCGCTCCGCAAGGGAGTTGGCGCTACATGCGGGGACTTGGGTGAGGAGTTCCTTGGCCGGGGCCGCAGGTGTTTGGTTTGGATTGTAAGTTTGTGACGCCACCCACTGGTTGTGGTGAATACATGGACACCACCGCTGCCATTAACTAGGCCTCCCGGGGATGGTGTTGCGCAGCTTGGTGTTGACCCCTCCGTGGGTAGGGGAATGATGGTCCTGGGGGTCCTGGGAGGTGCTGAGTCGGGGGAGCGGGTGGTGCGTGCTGGACGCTGGTGCGGTGCGGCGCGGCCCGAAGGCACTGGTGTACTTACTCTGATACAACACACTGGAGTCTCTGGTAAACCAAACGGAGTGATGAACGGGGCCCACAGCCGGCTGCAGCTTTTCCCAGAATAGGTTGGTTGTTTCCGCCTTTCTCCTGCACCTCTGTGTGTAAATGTTTGACTCCTATGCCTAGACACCGGTAGTCCGCTCCCTTACTTGTATATGCCGTAGGAGCCCATTTGCCCGCAGACGCTGGCCCTTTGGGTCTCTATGCCTTGGCGGTGGCTTTACCCTGTATGGTTGGGCTGTTGTCTTCTAACGGGGCTTGTGTGGGATAGGTCCATAAGTCCAGTCTGCAATCAGTTGATTTGACTCGGCCCTGTCGGTTCAGGGCTTTGTCCGGGTCTGAGTACCCCTCCTGGTGCTCCGGTTTCCAATCGGTTCCCCGGCTTCGGTACCGGCGGGCCACCGCCCGACCTTGGACCCTACGGTTCCACCGGCTGTAATCCCAGCTCCTGCAGGCGGCCACCACCATCTGCCTCCTTGCCAATGGCGACTGGGCTCCGACCCAGCCATCTGGTAGTTTCTTGGCAGGCCTGGACACAGGACTGCCCGTGAACTTGACTGCTCTCCACCTCCTCTAGACTACTCTGCACTTGTACTTGACTCTTTGTGTGTTTTCCCACCTCCAGGGCTGTGAACTCCTCGGTGGGCAGAGCCAACTGCCTGGCTCCTCTTCCCCTGGTATGGACATCAAACTTGGAGGGTGGTGAAAAGGTTTTTATTTTGACTGATGTCACCTAATCGGGAGGGGGTGTGGTGTTGTGTGTGACTACCTGGGATGACCTGACTAGTCCAGGGCGTCACACTAACACCTCTTAAGCTTCAATATCACTTGCAGGCAGTGTGGAGGAGAGTCAATATGGCAGAAATGTTGTCTCATTATAGTTACATCTACATTTCCTGTTCTCTTTTCACACTGCTGTTATATCTGTGCTGTCTTCTCTTAACACTAAAGGGGGCCTTACACGCTACGATATCGTTAATGTTTTGTCGTCGGGGTCAAGTTGTTAGTGACGCACATCTGGCGTCATTAACGATATCGCAGCGTGTGACACTGACCAGCGACCTTAAACGACCTCAAAAATGGTGAAAATCTTTCACCATGGAGAGGTCGTCCCAAACTCAAAAATCGGTAAGGGTTGTTTATCCAGGTGGTTCATCGCTCATGCGGCAGTACACATCGCTATCTGTGACACCGCAGGAGCGAGAAACATCTCCTTACTAGAGTTGAGCGCGGTTCGAGGTTCGAGGTTCTCCAGTTCGCGGCTCGAGTGATTTTGGGGGCTGTTCTAGATAGAACTAGAACTCGAGCTTTTTGCTAAAGCTCGATAGTTCTAGATACGTTCGAGAACGGTTCTAGCAGCAAAAAGACCAGCTAATTACTAGCTGGCTTTCCGCTGTAATAGTGTAAGTCACTCTGTGACTCACACTATTATGAAATTTCAGTGTATAGTGTGCGGGAACAGCGCATTCAGATCACTGCTGTATGGATAATGGCGATCGCCATTTTTTTTTTTTTCCTTGTCTTCCTTCCCTAAGCACGCGCGTGTAGTGGGGCGGGCCAGCATGTCAGCCAATCCCAGACACACACACAGCTAAGTGGACTTTCAGCCAGAGAAGCAACAGCATGTGTGATAGGATGTCCATGTCACATGTCCCTGCATTATAAAAACGAGTATCTGCCCGTCCGGACGCCATTATCTCTTCTGCGTCCTTGGTGTCAGTCACCGCTGGCGCAGCGCCTATCTCCGATACTGCTGTGTACGCTCTATACACAGCGCTGTAGAGCATAGGGATAGCACTTTCTATCAGTCCTTTTAAGGGCTAATACCGGCAGGGTCAGAGCCATAGGTGACAGGTCCGTTAAAACAGAGTTTAACAGCTACACAAGATGACAGCGTCTGTGTAGCTAAGGTCAGGGATTTCCTCGCTGCATTTCCCCATTAGGAGGGATAGAAAGGCAGGCTTCCTTTCCTCTACCCAGAGACCCACAACCCTGCCACTGTACCCTCCTGCCCTTTGCACACTTAAACTCATTGTTACTAAGCCATTTTACTAGCAAACACTGAGTGAACTTAGTGGCATCCTAAACGTGGCTGTTGGACTTCTGTATTGTCCCACAAGTGCAAAGATATTTGCAGCACGTCTGCCTGCATTGCACACTCAAACTCATTGTTACTAAGCCATTATACTAGCAAACACTGAGTGAAATTAGTGGCATCATAAAAGTGGCTGTTGGACTTCTGTATTGTCCCACTAGTGCAAAGATATTTGCAGCACGTCTGCCTGCATTGCACACTCAAACTCATTGTTACTAAGCCATTATACTAGCAAACACTGAGTGAACTTAGTGACATCCTAAACGTGGCTGTTGGACTTCTGTATTGTCCCACAAGTGCAAAGATATTTGCAGCACGTCTGCCTGCATTGCACACTCAAACTCATTGTTACTAAGCCATTATACTAGCAAACACTGAGTGAACTTAGTGGCATCCTAAACGTGGCTGTTGGACTTCTGTATTGTCCCACTAGTGCAAAGATATTTGCAGCAGTTTGACAACTTCTTCCATGAATCGTCACATGAATAAATATCATATGTCCCAGTGGGAAGCTCACCGTGCTGCAATGCGGCCTAGCGGAGCGAACCATCCACCGCCTGCCCCTTCTAGTGCATTCGCGCGCTCTTCATCTTCTAGGACTGTGGGGACAGCTGTCACACCTGGTTTTCCACGACCAACTTCCACCACTGTAACCGCAACAGGCAGTTTGCTTGGTAGGTCGTCAGTTGGTTTGGAAGGGGAAACAAGTACGTGTGTACAGCTCTCTCAGACATCGATAGCACCAACGTTAGATGAAGCCGACATCATGTCTACGCCTGCACTTTCCTCACAAAGCTGCATTTTTCCAGGGACACCCTACTCAACACCGTCTACACACAGCAGCCAGATCTCTGTCCCTCAGATGTGGACAAATAAATGGCCATTTCCTGCGACCCATGACAATGCTAAGATGTTGACTTTATCCCTCTGTAAGCTCTTGGCTACCAAAATGCTGCCTTTCCGCCTGGTGGACACACAGGATTTTAGAGACCTTATGTCTGTCGCTGTGCCCCAGTACCAGATGCCCAGTCGCCACTACTTCTCTAAGAAAGGTGTGCCCGTGCTACACCAGCATGTCGCACACAACATCACCGCTTCCTTGAGAAACTCTGTGTGTCAACGGGTGCATTTCACCACCGATACTTGGACCAGTAAGCATGGACAGGGACGTTACATGTCGCTGACTGGGCACTGGGTAACTATGGTGATAGATGGTGAAGGGTCTGCTGCACAAGTCTTGCCGTCCCCACGACTTGTGTGTCAATCCTCTGTCTGTCCAAGTTCCGCCACTGCTTCTGCCTCCTCCACCTCATCTGGGTCCTCCACCTCCGCCCCAAGCCTGCCTGGTCAGGCCACCAGCGTTCGCACTGCAGAGAAGGAATCATGCACCCCTTATTACTATGCTGGCAGCAGAGCGCAACGGCATCAGGTGGTCTTTAGCTTGACATGTCTTGGAAATAGGAGTCACACAGCGGCTGAGTTGTGGGCAGCTCTGGAGACTGAGTTTAATAAATGGTTGTCTCCACTCAACCTGCAGCCTGGTAAGGCCGTGTGCGACAATGCTGCAAACCTGGGTGCGTCCCTTCGCCTGGGCAAGGTGACACACGTGCCTTGTATGGCTCACGTGTTGAACCTTGTTGTCCAGCAATTTTTAACACACTATCCCGGCCTAGATGGCCTTCTGACCAGGGCACGAAAACTGTCTGCTCACTTCCGCCGTTCAACCGCCGCAGCTAAGCGACTTGCATCCTTCCAGAAGTCTTTCGGCCTGCCGGTTCATCACCTGAAATGCGATGTGCCGACACGCTGGAATTCGACTCTCCACATGTTACAGCGACTGTGGCAGCACCGCCGAGCCCTGGTGCAATACGTCATGACGTATAGCCTGGGCCAACGAGATGCAGAGGTGGGGCAGATCACCCTGATGGAGTGGTCTCAGATCAAGGACCTATGCACCCTTCTGCACAGTTTTGACATGGCGACGAATATGTTTAGCGCTGACAATGCCATTTTCAGCATGACAATTCCAGTCATTTACATGCTGGAGCACACGCTAAACACTATTCGGAGTCAGGGGGTGAGACAACAGGAATGGGAGGAACTACAGGAGGATTCATATGTGCAAGACACAACAACATCACCAAGGTCCAGACGTTCATCATCACCAACGCGGCAGGCATGGGACCATGGGGGACAGGGATCAACAAGGGCGCATGGTAGCAGGCGAAATCTTGAGGAAGGTGCAGGAGAACATGAAGAAATGGATGACGAACTGTTCATGGACATGGAAGACTCAGCGGATGAGGGAGACCTTGGTCAAATTTCAGTTGAAAGAGGTTGGGGGGAGATGTCAGAGGAAGAAAGAACGGTTAGCACCTCTATGCCACAAACACAGCGTGGACTTGGTCCGCATGGCTGCGCAAGACACATGAGAGCCTTCTTGCTGCACTACCTCCAACATGACCCTCGTATTGTCAAAATTAGAAGTGATGATGACTACTGGCTTGCCACACTATTAGATCCCCGGTACAAGTCCAAATTTTGTGAAATAATTCCAGCCATAGAAAGGGACGCACGTATGCAGGAGTATCAGCAGAAGCTGTTACTCGATCTTAGCTCGGCTTTTCACCAAACAACCGTGCAGGTGCAGGAAGTGAATCTCCCAGTTGTAACTTGACAAACATGGGACGGTCTCGTCATCTTCAACAGTCTACCCGTACCAGTAGCACTGTATCTGGTGCTGGTAACAGCAATTTTATGGAATCTTTTCATAATTTTTTTAGACCGTCCTTTGCAAGGCCACCAGAGACAACAAGTCTGACACATAGTCAACGTCTGGAGAGGATGATACAGGAGTATCTCCAAATGAACATTGATGCCATGACTTTGCAAATGGAGCCTTGCTCATTTTGGGCTTCAAATCTTGAAAAATGGCCAGAGCTCTCCAGTTACGCCTTGGAGATTTTGTCGTGTCCAGCTGCCAGCGTTGTCTCTGAACGTGTCTTCAGTGCTGCTGGGTGTGTGCTGACAGATAAGCGCACGCGTCTGTCCAGTGACAATGTGGACAGACTAACGATCATCAAAATGAACAAGTCATGGATCCACAAGGAATTTACTACCCCTGTGTCATCCTGGGAAGAGTAAATGCTTGTGGATTTGGAATGTGCTTGATGCAAATCAAAACATCTTGTTTGCAACTAGGGCACAAGTGCTGCCACTGATGGGGTGTCTGTGTGGCCCAATTTTTGGAAAAAAGGGAGACTCCGCTTGGAGTAACCCTTACTTACATTGTTTTAAAAAATGATCCAAGATGAACAAGTCATGGTTCAGCAAAGACTTTATCTACCTACCCCGGTGTCATGCTGGGGACGGTTAATCATGGCGTATTTTTGAATGTGCTTGATGCAAATCTAGCTGTGAAGTGTACAACTGGGGCACAACTGCTGCCACTGATGGGGTGTCTGTGTGGCCCACTTTTTGGAAAAAAGGGAGACTCCGCTTGGAGTAACCCTTGATTGCTGTGTTTTTTTAAAAGGAGCCAAGATGAACAAGTCATGGTTCAGCAAAGACTTTGCTACCTACCCCGGTGTCATCCTGGGGACGGTTAAGGATGGCGTATTTTTTAATGTGCTTGATGCAAATCTAGCTGTGAAGTGTACAACTGGGGCACAACTGCTGCCATTGATGGGGTGTCTGTGTGGCCCAATTTTTGGAAAAAAGGGAGACTCCGCTTGGAGTAACCCTTGATTGCTGTGTTTTTTAAAAGGAGCCAAGATGAACAAGTCATGGTTCAGCAAAGACTTTGCTACCTACCCCGGTGTCATCCTGGGGACGGTTAAGGATGGTGTATTTTTGAATGTGCTTGATGCAAATCTAGCTGTGAAGTGTACAACTGGGGCACAACTGCTGCCACTGAAGGGGTTGATGTGTGTGGGGCCCAATTTTTGGAAAAAAGGGAGACTCCGCTTGGAGTAACCCTTGCTTGCTGTGTTTTTTAAAAGGAGCCAAAATGAACAGATTTGGGATCAGCAAAGACTTTGCTACCTACCCCGGTGTCATCCTGGGGACGGTTAAGGATGGCGTATTTTTGAATGTGCTTGATGCAAATCTAGCTGTGAAGTGTACAACTGGGGCACAACTGCTGCCACTGATAGGGTGTCTGTGTGGCCCAATTTTTGGAAAAAAGGGAGACTCCGCTTGGAGTAACCCTTGCTTGCTGTGTTTTTTAAAAGGAGCCAAGATGAACAAGTCATGGTTCAGCAAAGACTTTGCTACCTACCCCGGTGTCATCCTGGGGACGGTTAAGGATGGAGTATTTTTGAATGTGCTTGATGCAAATCTAGCTGTGAAGTGTACAACTGGGGCCCAACTGCTGCCACTGAAGGAGTGGGTGTGTGTGGGGCCCAATTTTTGGAAAAAGGGAGACTCCGCTTGGAGTAACTCTTGCTTGCTGTGTTTTTCAAAAGGAGCCAAGATGAACAAGTCATGGTTCAGCAAAGACTTTGCTACCTACCCCGGTGTCATCCTGGGGACGGTTAAGGATGGCGTATTTTTGAACGTGCTTGATGCAAATCTAGCTGTGAAATGTACAACTGGGGCACAACTGCTGCCATTGATGGGGTGTCTGTGTGGCCCAATTTTTGGAAAAAAGGGAAACTCCGCTTGGAGTAACCCTTGCTTGCTGTGTTTTTCAAAAGGAGCCAAGATGAACAAGTCATGGGATCAGGAAAGACTTAGCTACCTACCCCGGTGTCATCCTGGGGACGGTTAAGGATGGCGTATTTTTGAATGTGCCTGATGCAAATCTAGCTGTGAAGTGTACAACTGGGGCCCAACTGCTGCCACTGAAGGGGTGGGTGTGTGTGGGGCCCAATTTTTGGAAAAAAGGGAGACTCCGCTTGGAGTAACCCTTGCTTGCTGTGTTTTTTAAAAGGAGCCAAGATGAACAAGTCATGGTTCAGCAAAGACTTTGCTACCTACCCCGGTGTCATCCTGGGGACGGTTAAGTTTGGTGTATTTTTGAATGTGCTTGATGCAAATCTAGCTGTGAAGTGTACAACTGGGGCACAACTGCGGCCACTGATAGGGTGTCTGTGTGGCCCAATTTTTGGAATAAAGGGAGACTCCGCTTGGAGTAACCCTTGCTTGCTGTGTTTTTTAAAAGGAGCCAAGATGAACAGATTTGGGATCAGCAAAGACTTTGCTACCTACCCCGGTGTCATCCTGGGGACGGTTAAGGATGGCGTATTTTTGAATGTGCCTGATGCAAATCTAGCTGTGAAGTGTACAACTGGGGCCCAACTGCTGCCACTGAAGGGGTGGGTGTGTGTGGGGCCCAATTTTTGGAAAAAAGGGAGACTCCGCTTGGAGTAACCCTTGCTTGCTGTGTTTTTTAAAAGGAGCAAAGATGAACAAGTCATGGTTCAGCAAAGACTTGGCTACCTACCCCGGTCTCATCCTGGGGACGGTTAAGGATGGCGTATTTTTGAATGTGCTTGATGCAAATCTAGCTGTGAAGTGTACAACTGGGGCACAACTGCTGCCACTGATGGGGTGTCTGTGTGGCCCAATTTTTGGAAAAAAGGGAGACTCCGCTTGGAGTAACCCTTGCTTGCTGTGTTTTTTAAAAGGAGCCAAGATGAACAAGTCATGGTTCAGCAAAGACTTTGCTACCTACCCCGGTGTCATCCTGGGGACGGTTAAGGATGGAGTATTTTTGAATGTGCTTGATGCAAATCTAGCTGTGAAGTGTACAACTGGGGCCCAACTGCTGCCACTGAAGGAGTGGGTGTGTGTGGGGCCCAATTTTTGGAAAAAGGGAGACTCCGCTTGGAGTAACTCTTGCTTGCTGTGTTTTTCAAAAGGAGCCAAGATGAACAAGTCATGGTTCAGCAAAGACTTTGCTACCTACCCCGGTGTCATCCTGGGGACGGTTAAGGATGGCGTATTTTTGAACGTGCTTGATGCAAATCTAGCTGTGAAATGTACAACTGGGGCACAACTGCTGCCATTGATGGGGTGTCTGTGTGGCCCAATTTTTGGAAAAAAGGGAAACTCCGCTTGGAGTAACCCTTGCTTGCTGTGTTTTTCAAAAGGAGCCAAGATGAACAAGTCATGGGATCAGGAAAGACTTAGCTACCTACCCCGGTGTCATCCTGGGGACGGTTAAGGATGGCGTATTTTTGAATGTGCCTGATGCAAATCTAGCTGTGAAGTGTACAACTGGGGCCCAACTGCTGCCACTGAAGGGGTGGGTGTGTGTGGGGCCCAATTTTTGGAAAAAAGGGAGACTCCGCTTGGAGTAACCCTTGCTTGCTGTGTTTTTTAAAAGGAGCCAAGATGAACAAGTCATGGTTCAGCAAAGACTTTGCTACCTACCCCGGTGTCATCCTGGGGACGGTTAAGTTTGGTGTATTTTTGAATGTGCTTGATGCAAATCTAGCTGTGAAGTGTACAACTGGGGCACAACTGCGGCCACTGATAGGGTGTCTGTGTGGCCCAATTTTTGGAATAAAGGGAGACTCCGCTTGGAGTAACCCTTGCTTGCTGTGTTTTTTAAAAGGAGCCAAGATGAACAGATTTGGGATCAGCAAAGACTTTGCTACCTACCCCGGTGTCATCCTGGGGACGGTTAAGGATGGCGTATTTTTGAATGTGCCTGATGCAAATCTAGCTGTGAAGTGTACAACTGGGGCCCAACTGCTGCCACTGAAGGGGTGGGTGTGTGTGGGGCCCAATTTTTGGAAAAAAGGGAGACTCCGCTTGGAGTAACCCTTGCTTGCTGTGTTTTTTAAAAGGAGCAAAGATGAACAAGTCATGGTTCAGCAAAGACTTGGCTACCTACCCCGGTCTCATCCTGGGGACGGTTAAGGATGGCGTATTTTTGAATGTGCTTGATGCAAATCTAGCTGTGAAGTGTACAACTGGGGCACAACTGCTGCCACTGATGGGGTGTCTGTGTGGCCCAATTTTTGGAAAAAAGGGAGACTCCGCTTGGAGTAACCCTTGCTTGCCGTGTTTTTCAAAAGGAGCCAAGATGAACAAGTCATGGTTCAGTAAAGACTTTGCTACCTACCCCGGTGTCATCCTGGGGACGGTTAAGGATGGTGTATTTTTGAATGTGCTTGATGCAAATCTAGCTGTGAAGTGTACAACTGGGGCACAAGTGCTGCCACTGAAGGGGTGGGTGTGTGTGGGGCCCAATTTTTGGAAAAAAGGGAGACTCCGCTTGGAGTAACCCTTGCTTGCTGTGTTTTTTAAAAGGAGCCAAGATGAACAGAGCTGGGATCAGGAAAGACTTTGCTACCTACCCCGGTGTCATCCTGGGGACGGTTAAGGATGGCGTATTTTTGAATGTGCTTGGAAAAAAGGGAGACTCTGCTTGGAGTCACCTTGCGGTGTTTTACATGATTTTAGAAGGGCGTGCCATGCCTATATCTGTGTCTCCTCCTCTTTTTCCTTGTCCAGCTCTTTTGTTTTCGCATGAGTATATGTCCTTGTCACTTTCCCATGTGTTTGTGTTGTGTTGTGAGTTGTTTGTCACCTTTTGGACACCTTTGAGGGTGTTTTCTAGGTGTTTTTATGTGTTTGTGAATGCCTGCCATTGTTTCCTATGCAGTTCGAGTTCGGTTCATCGAACGTTCGACGAACCGAACTCGAACGAGACCTCCGTTCGACGAAGCGAACTCGAGCCGAACCACGACCGGTTCGCTCATCTCTACTCCTTACCTGCCGCCGGCCACAATGCGGAAGGAAGGAGGTGGGCGGGATGTTACGTCCTGCTCATCTCCGCCCCTTCGCTTTGATTGGCTGGCCGCTTAGTGACGTTGTGGTGACGTCGCTGTGATGCCGAACGTCCCCCCCCCTTGAAGGAGGGATTGTTCGGCAGTCACAGCGACGACGCCGACCAGGTAAGTATGTGTGACGCTGCCGTAGCGATAATGTTCGCTACGGCAGCGATCACAAACAATCGCATGAGCGACAGGGGCGGGTACTTACTTGCTCGCTATCGCTAGAAATTGCTAGCGATATCGCTACCGTGTAAAGCCCCCTTAACTGTGTGAGTTGAAGACTAAAGGGGGTGTCACGCTCCCCGGGTCCTCACCCCCGCTCCCCGGCTCACCTGCCACGCTGCCCGCTCCTCAGCCCCCGGATTCCGTCCGTCCCAGGCCCCCTGGTCCCCGATCCCGGCGCCCGACGGCTTCCCAGGACCTGGCCGGCTCTCCTGCGTCCTCCTCTCAGCCTCCTTCCCTGGCTTCTGGCACCCGGGCGGCGCGCATGCGCGTTAGGGCGCGCGCGCGGTCACTGACCCTTTCTTAAAGGGCCAGCGTCCATTAACAGGAAATGAGGTTGAACAGGTACTGGGTATAAAGGGGGTTATTGTCCAAGGGGGCGGGGCCTGATCTTCGTGTTCCCTGAGCTAGGAGTCAGGTCTCCTGGTGTTTATGTGCCTGTACTCACCTATCTCTCTTTGTAGAGCCGTACCTGCCTCGCCATCCAGTCAGCCGTATCCTGAACCCCGCACACTGTCCGTCTGCCATCTGACAGTCCGTACCATCTCGGATCCCTGCGGTGACCCGTCATCTCGCTCCTGAGGTTCCGGACCCCGCCTGATATCATCTCGGCTTCCGAACCTGAGCTACGTCACCAGGACTACCATCTGTGACTCCGTGGTCCCAGGGACTCCTCCGCTGCCTTCACTTGCACGGACTGTTCTGCTGCCCATCAGTGCTTCAGCTGCCGGACTCCCTACCACCATCTTCGAGTTCGGTCCAGTGGATCCACCTCCTGGGTCTGCCCGACCGCCCGGCCGTGACAGTAAGATCAGGCCATGGATCCCGCTGCAGCACTAGCGGCCTTGCAAGAGGAACTCCAACGTCAGCATGAAGTCCAGACCCGCATGTTGCAATTTATGACCTCCGTGGACACCCGCCTGTACACGTTACAAGCATCAATGACGCCTGCGGCACCCAGGTCCCCAGCTAGGCAAGCCATGGCTCCCGCACCAGTGGCAGCCTCTTCAGATGCTTCCCGTCTCCGTTTGGCGCCACCACCTCGTTATGCTGGAGATCCCAAGACCTGCAGGGGCTTCATAAACCAGTGTTCCCTTCATTTCACGCAGCTGCCACATCTGTTCGCCTCTGACCAAGCCAAGGTCGCCTTTATAATGTCTCATCTGGAGGGCGAGGCGCTGGCGTGGATGAACCCCTTGTGGGAGAAGGAGGACCCCATGACCAAGAACCTTCAAGACTTCCTGCAGGCCTTTCGCAGCACCTTCGACGAGCCGGGACGCGCCTCTGCGTCTGCTTCATCCCTCCTCCGCCTACGTCAAGGAACACTGACGGTGGGCCAATATGCCATCCGTTTCCGTACTTTGGCTTCTGAACTCGGGTGGAATAATGAGGCCCTGACAGCCGCCTTCTGGGAAGGACTCTCGAGTCGCATCAAGGATGAGTTGGCGGGTCGTGACGTGCCCTCCACCCTAGATGCCCTGATTGCCCTAGCCACTCGAGTGGACATTCGTTTCCAGGAACGCTCCAAAGAGCTGTATCGTGAGAGACTTGCAGTACGGCACTCCCCTCCTCCACAGAAGTCCTCTGTGCCTCACTCATCAACAGCTGGGATTCCTGTCCACGAGCCCATGCAGGTTGACTGAGTACGACAGTCTGACCAACGTAGAGCAGAGCGGCTCGCCAAAGGCCTCTGCTTTTACTGCGGAGAGGGCACTCATCTCTTACGCTCCTGTCCGGAAAGGCCGGGAAACTCCAAAGCCTAGGGTTGGTAGGAGAGGCCACCCTAGGTGCTGGGACTCTCTCAGACCCAGTTATGTGGACGGTACAAGTGTCAACAGGAGAGACGCGCTTCACGGCTGAGGCATACCTCGACTCCGGAGCAGCAGGCAATTTTATCCAGCAGGCCACGGTGGACAAGTACCAGCTGCCTGTTACTCCACTCGATAAGCCCCTAGTGATTGCCTCGGTGGATGGGAGACCCCTCTCTGATACCATCTCCTGGATCACCAAGCCGGTGGAATTGCGTATAGGTGCTCTGCACACCGAGAACATCGCTCTCTACGTCCTTCCACACATGTCCCATCAAATCCTGCTGGGACTTCCTTGGTTGCGGACACACGAACCATCAGTCAGCTGGGGTACTGGCGAAATCACTCGTTGGGGCTCTGCCTGTCATGAGAGATGTCTAAAGTCCCTACAACCAATCCGACGTCCCCCGGCTCCAGAGAACCTACCGGAACTGCCCTCGGCCTATTGGTCCTTCGCGGACGTTTTTGACAAGAAGGAGTCTGAGGTACTTCCGCCACACCGTCCCTACGATTGCGCCATCGACCTGCTCCCAGGAACAACACCACCTCGAGGACGGATATATCCGTTGTCTCCAGCTGAAACCAGGGCCATGTCCACATACATCACGGAAAGCCTGGCAAAGGGATTCATCCGGAGATCCTCCTCTCCTGCGGGAGCAGGCTTCTTCTTCGTTAAGAAGAAAGAGGGTGACCTTCGCCCATGCATTGACTACCGGGGCTTGAATCAGATCACCATAAAAAACAAGTACCCCCTACCGCTCATCCCCGAATTGTTCGACCGGCTCAGAGGAGCCCGTGTGTTCACCAAACTGGATCTTCGGGGTGCCTACAACCTAGTTCGTATCCGCTCTGGGGACGAATGGAAGACCGCATTTAATACTCGCGACGGGCACTACGAATACTGCGTGATGCCCTTCGGTCTGTGTAACGCTCCTGCCGTATTCCAAGAACTGGTGAACGACATTTTCCGGGACCTCCTCTACCTCTGTGTAGTAGTTTATCTGGATGACATCCTTGTCTTCTCTCCGGACCTCCAGACCCACAGAGAGACCGTAAAGCTGGTTCTACAAAGACTGAGAGAGAATCGTCTCTACGCCAAATATGAGAAGTGCGTCTTTGAGCAGTCTTCTCTTCCTTTCCTGGGATACATCATCTCGGGTACTGGGTTGCAGATGGATCCAAAGAAGGTCTCCTCCATACTCAACTGGCCTCATCCTTCTGGACTGAAGGCAATCCAACGGTTCCTGGGATTCGCCAACTACTACCGCCAGTTTATCCCGCACTTCTCCGCCCTGACTGCTCCTCTCTCCGCTTTGACCAAAAAGGAGGCTAAACCAAAGGACTGGTCACCTGCGGCCGACGCCGCGTTTTGCTCTTTGAAGCGAGCTTTCGCCTCCTCTCCTGTACTCCACCGACCGGAGTTAAACCGCCAGTTCACCTTGGAGGTGGATGCCTCCTCCTCAGGAGCCGGAGCAGTGCTCATGCAAAAATCCTCCTCCGGGAAGATGGTGACTTGCGGTTTCTTTTCTAAGAGCTTCTCAGCACCTGAACGGAATTACACCATCGGTGACCGAGAATTATTGGCGGTCAAACTAGCTCTGGAGGAGTGGCGTTACCTCCTGGAAGGAGCAGTGTACCCCGTGACCATCTACACGGACCACAAGAACCTGGAATACCTGCGGTCCGCTCAGCGACTGAACCCACGGCAAGCCAGGTGGTCCTTATTCTTTGCCAGGTTTGACTTCCAGCTCCACTTCCGACCCGCGGACAAGAATGTACGCGCCGATGCCTTGTCTAGGTCCCTCATGCCCATGGAGCAGGAGGAAGAGACTACCCAACCTATCATCCCTCCTAGCAAGATTGTTCCGGTGGCTCCCGTCACTCTGGCCCAAATACCACCCGGGAAGACCTATGTCTCGGAGACCGACAGGCTAAAAGTGTTACACTGGGGTCATGCCTCAAAAACAGCCGGCCATGCAGGCCAGAAGAGAACTTGGGGTGCGATTGTACGCCATTACTGGTGGCCATCCCTTCGCACTGACGTCGCCGCCTTTGTCTCTGCCTGCTCCTCTTGTGCCAGGAACAAGACGCCCAAACACCTGCCCTATGGCCGTCTTCTGCCTCTACCGATACCCTCAGTTCCGTGGCAACACATAGCTATGGACTTTATTACGGACTTGCCATTGTCATCCGGACACACAGTCATATGGGTCGTGGTGGATCGGTTCTCTAAAATGGCCCATTTCGTCCCTATGGCTGGACTGCCCTCTGCTCAGGAACTCGCGGACGCCTATATACAACACATCTTCCGCTTGCATGGCTTTCCATTACACATCGTATCAGACAGAGGAACTCAGTTCACTTCCCGCTTCTGGAGGGCTCTCTGTCACCATCTGGGAGTGACTCTGGACTTTTCATCTGCATACCATCCTCAGTCTAATGGCCAGGTAGAGAGGGTCAATCAAATCTTGACCTCTTTCTTACGTCACTACGTCAATGCCCATCATGACGACTGGTCCGCCCTTCTACCTTGGGCTGAATTCTCCCACAACCACCACTTCAGTGAGTCGTCCTCCAGCTCTCCCTTCCATGTTGTTTACGGGCTTCAGCCTTCCATCCATTGCCTGTATCCCCCTCTTCGGATGTCCCTGCTGCAGATACAGTAGCCCGTGACTTTGCAAACATTTGGGACTCTGTCAAATCGTCCCTTGGGCGTGCTTCCCTGCGGATGAAAAGACACGCCGACAAGAGACGTCTGGACCCTCCGTGTTTCTCTCCTGGAGACCTCGTCTGGCTTGCTTCCCAGTACGTCCGCCTGAAGATACCATCATACAAGCTGGGTCCTCGCTACATTGGGCCGTTTAAAGTCCTCAGCAAGATCAATGAGGTTTCCTACAAGCTACAGCTCCCGGCCACGATGAGGATACCCAACTCATTCCACGTCTCCCTGCTCAAGCTGGTTATCCTTGGTCCCTTCTCCGATGCTGCCAGTCCGGCCCCTCCACCTATTGCCGATGACGACATCTATGCGGTAAGGGATATCGTGGCCATGAAGACCGTACGAGGTCGGCAGTTCTTCCTGGTGGACTGGGAAGGGTATGGTCCTGAGGATAGGTCTTGGGAGCCCAGGGAGAACGTGGGCACTCCTCTTATCCGTGCCTTCATGTCCCGGTTGCGGGGTGGGGGGCGTGGGGGGGGGGTACTGTCACGCTCCCCGGGTCCTCACCCCCGCTCCCCGGCTCACCTGCCACGCTGCCCGCTCCTCAGCCCCCGGATTCCGTCCGTCCCAGGCCCCCTGGTCCCCGATCCCGGCGCCCGACGGCTTCCCAGGACCTGGCCGGCTCTCCTGCGTCCTCCTCTCAGCCTCCTTCCCTGGCTTCTGGCACCCGGGCGGCGCGCATGCGCGTTAGGGCGCGCGCGCGGTCACTGACCCTTTCTTAAAGGGCCAGCGTCCATTAACAGGAAATGAGGTTGAACAGGTACTGGGTATAAAGGGGGTTATTGTCCAAGGGGGCGGGGCCTGATCTTCGTGTTCCCTGAGCTAGGAGTCAGGTCTCCTGGTGTTTATGTGCCTGTACTCACCTATCTCTCTTTGTAGAGCCGTACCTGCCTCGCCATCCAGTCAGCCGTATCCTGAACCCCGCACACTGTCCGTCTGCCATCTGACAGTCCGTACCATCTCGGATCCCTGCGGTGACCCGTCATCTCGCTCCTGAGGTTCCGGACCCCGCCTGATATCATCTCGGCTTCCGAACCTGAGCTACGTCACCAGGACTACCATCTGTGACTCCGTGGTCCCAGGGACTCCTCCGCTGCCTTCACTTGCACGGACTGTTCTGCTGCCCATCAGTGCTTCAGCTGCCGGACTCCCTACCACCATCTTCGAGTTCGGTCCAGTGGATCCACCTCCTGGGTCTGCCCGACCGCCCGGCCGTGACAGGGGGTTTTACACGCTGCCATATTGCTAAGGAGATATCGTTGGGGTCACGGTGGTTGTGACGCACATCCGGCCTCATTAGCGAGATCGCAGCGTGTGACTCCTGTCTGAGCAACCGTAAACGATCACAAAAGAGGGAAAAAAATCGGTGGTCATGGAGAGGTCGTCCTAAAACAAAATATCGTTTTCTGCACAGTAGCGATGTGGTTCGTCGCTTCTGCGGCACCACACATCGCTGTGTGTGACACCACAGGAGTGACAACCATCACCTTACCTCCGTCCACTGGAAAAGGAGGAAGGAAGGAGGTGGGCGGCATGTTCCGGCCCGCTCATCTCCTCCCCTCCTTTTCTATTGGGCGGCGGTTCAGTGATGCTGCCCCCTTAGAAAGGAGGTGGTTTGCGGGTCACAGCAACGTTGCAGTGCAGGTATGTGCGTGTGACGCTGCTGTAGCAATAATGTTCGCTACGGCAGCAATCACCACATCGTCCGTACGACGGGGGAGGGTGCTATCGCGCTCGACATCACTAGCATTTTGGTAGCGATGTCGCAGCGTGTAAAGCCCGCTTAAAAGTATTAGTTGTAGTTAGGCACAGATCTGTAGCTTAGCTGACAGCAGAAGAGTAATGCAGCTGCAAATACAGTCATATGAAAAAGATTGGGCACCCCTATTAATGTTAACCTTTTTTCTTTATAACAATTTGGGTTTTTGCAACAGCTATTTCATTTTCATTTATCTAATAACTGATGGACTCAGTAATATTTCTGGATTGAAATGAGGTTTATTGTACTAACAGAAAATGTGCAATCCGCATTTAAAAAAAAATTTGACCGGTGCAAAAGTATGGGCACCTCAACATAAAAGTGACATTAATATTTTGTAGATCCTCCTTTTGCAAAAGTAACAGCCTCTAGTCGCTTCCTGTAGCTTTTAATGAGTTCCTGGATCCTGGATGAAGGTATATTTGACCATTCCTGTTTACAAAACAATTCCAGTTCAGTTAAGTTTGATGGTCACCAAGCATGGACAGCACGCTTCAAATCATCCCACAGATTTTCAATGATATTCAGGTCTGGGGACTGGGATGGCCATTCCAGAACATTGTAATTGTTCCTCTGCATGAATGCCTGAGTAGATTTGGAGCGGTGTTTTGGATCATTGTCTTGCTGAAATATCCATCCCCTGCGTAACTTCAACTTCGTCACTGATTCTTGCACATTATTGTCAAGAATCTGCTGATACTGAGTTGAATCCATGCGATCCTCAACTTTAACAAGATTCCCGGTGCCGGCATTGGCCACACAGCCCCAAAGCATGATAGAACCTCCAACAAATTTTACTGTGGGTAGTAAGTGCTTTTCTTGGAATGCTGTGGTTTTTTGCCTCCATGCATAACGCCTTTTTGTATGACCAAACAACTCAATCTTTGTTTCATCAGTCCACAGGACCTTCTTCCAAAATTTAACTGGCATGTCCAAATGTGCTTTTACATACCTCAGGCGACTCTGTTTGTGGTGTGCTTGCAGAAACGACTTCTTTTGCATCACTCTCCCATACAGCTTCTCCTTGTGCAACGTGCGCTGTATTGTTGACCGATGCACATTGGCACCATCTGCAGCAAGATGATTCTGCAGGTCTTTGGAGGTGGTCTGTGGATTGTCCTTGACTATTCTCACCATTCTTCTTCTCTGCCTTTCTGATATTTTTCTTGGCCTGCCACTTCTGGGCTTAACAAGAACTGTACCTGTGTTCTTCCATTTTCTTACTATGTTCCTCACAGTGGAATCTGACAGTTTAAATCTCTGAGACAACTTTCATAGGAGATTCAAATAGGAGAACAACTTGCAAGTGGCCACCTTAAATACCTTTTCTCATGATTGGATACACCTGCCTATGAAGTTCAAAGCTCAATGAGGTTACAAAACCAATTTAGTGCTTTAGTAAGTCAGTAAAAAGTTGTTAGGAGTGTTCAAATCAAGAAATTGATAAGGAGTACCATACTTTTGCACCGGTCAAATTTTGTTTAAATGCGGATTGCACATTTTCTGTTAGTACAATAAACCTCATTTCAATCTAGAAATATTACTCAGTACATCAGTTATTAGATATATGAAACTAAAATAGCTGTTGCAAAAACCCAAATTGTTCTAAAGAAAAAAGGTTAACATTAATAGTACTGCTCAAACTTTTTCATATGACTGTATGTCTGTAACGAGAAAAAGTTTAGTTCTGCTGTAATAATAATACTATTCATTTATATAGCACTATTAACTCCATAGCACTTTACATACATTGACAACACTGTCCCCATTGGGACTCACAATCTAAATTCCTTATCAGTATGTTTTTGGAGTGTGGGAGGAGGCCGGAGTACCTGGAGGAAACCCACGCAAACACGGGGAGAACATACAAACTGCTTGCAGATGTGGTCCTTAGTGGGACTAGAATCCAAGACCCCAGTGCTGCAAGACTGCAGTGCTAACCACTGAGCCACCATGCTGCTCCCCGTTGTACTGTGCTAGCTATAAACACACACAATTCTGCAGTGAGATCATGCGAGCAGACAGTGAGTCATTACATGTCTCACGCTATTAAGGCCTCCTTTCATTTAAAATAATCTCTAGAGGCAGACTGTGGTGGAAATATGTGTCTGGACCATAGATCTTATTAGTTAATATATATTTAATAAAAACATTGATTTCTCTGCAATACAATATTTAATCTCAGATATCTTATTTAACTTTCTATGACCACCATATAAATGGCTTAAGATGATTGATCTTACTGACGGATTCCTTTAAAGAGGACCTTTTACCAAGTTGTTCATGTTGAACTGGACACACAAGAAAACAGTAACTGCAAAGTGAAATAAAATATTTTTTTATTATTATTTCACTATTCCTTTGTGAACATATGAGCAATTAAAGTTTTTAGCCCCCAATGAGTTATTTTTTTTTCACCACTTATATAAATAAAATAAAACTATTCATGTTTGGTATCTGTGTAATTTTACTGACCTGGATAATCATATTGCCAGGCAAGGCTGGATTGGAACAAAAATTCAGCCCTGGCATTTGGGGGTACACACGTCCACTTTTCACGTGGTGAATGTGTAATATATTTCTGCACTTGTATATATGAGTACTTTATGGCATTATGTGAGCACTGTATGGCGCTATGTGACACTGTATGGCATTATGTGAGCACTGTATGGCGCTATGTGACACTGTATGGCACTATGTCAGTACTGTATGTCATTATGTGAGTACTGTATGGCATTATGTGTGTACTGTATGGCACTATGTGAGTACTGTATGGCATTGTGTGATTACAGTATGGCACTATGTTAGTACTGTATGGCATTTTGTGAGTACTGTATGGCATTATGTGACACTGTATGGCATTATGTGAGTACTGTATGGCACTATGTGAGTATTGCATGACATTATGTGAGTACTGTATGGCACTATGTGAGTATTGTATGGCATTATGTGAGTACTGTATGGCATTATGTGGGAACTGTATGGCGCTATGTGACACTGTATGGCATTATGTGAGTACTGTATGGCATTATGCGAGTACTGTATGGCACTATGTGAGTACTGTATGGCACTATGTGAGTACTGTATGGCATTATGTGACACTGTATGGCACTATGTGAGTACTGTATGGCACTATGTGAGTACTGTATGGCACTATATGAGTACTGGATGGCACTATGTGAGTACTGGATGGCACTATGTGAGTACTGTATGGCACTATATGAGTACTGGATGGCATTATGTGAGTACTGGATGGCATTATGTGAGTACTGTATGGTATTATGTGAGCACTGTGTGGCACTAAGTGAGCACTGTATGGCACTATGTGACACATTTTTTCAGTGTGTAGCAGACCTTGATGTATTTTCTGCTCTTTGCTTCCCTGATTTGTGAATTTTTCCTCCACATACCTGTGTCCTAATCACTCTACAAGCGCTGCAGTCACTACAGGGGATTGTACCTGTGCGAACAGGTCCAGGACTAATATCACTGATATCACACTAATTAGTCCTCGATTAATGACTCCGCACCTCTCCCCACACGCACATGTCGTGGGCGGCGGGGCGCTGCGCTCACCACGTTTGGGACCGGCGCTGCTGCTGCTGCTCGGTGGCTCGAGCGGTGGGCCGGATCCGGAGACTCGAGCGGCGCTCCTCGCCCGTGAGTGAAAGGGGGTAGTTTGGTTTGGGGATTTGGTCCGTGACACCACCCACGGTTTGTGGTGAGGTTGGGGCACCACCGCTGCTGGTGACGGGGATCCCGGGAGCGATGGCAGGGAGCAGCTGGGATGTTGTTGCCCCCTCCGTGGGTAGGGGTTGGTTGTCCCGGGGCCCGGTGAGGTGACGGGGAGGCAGGGTCGGATGGGTGCAGGGTCGCTTGGACTGCGCAGCGCGGTGCCAGATGGCACGGTAGTACTCACTCAGCCACAAATGGATGCAAAGTCTCTGGTAAACCTAATGGCTGGATGGACGGGTCCCGCAGCCGGCTGCTATGGTTTCTCCCGGACGGTTGGTGGTGGCTGCCTTTCCCTGCACCTTCTGTGTATGTTCGGTCCCGATGGCTTCCCACCGGTAACTCGCTCCCCAGCGTGTATATGTGCCGGAGGAGCCCTTTTGCCCGCAGGCTCTGGCCCTGGGAACTCTAGCTGTGGCGGTAGCTGTATTTCCCTTTTGCTGGTTAGACGGTTGCCTTCAATCGGGTCTTGGCTGTTAGGAAACCCCTGGGGTTCCAGTCACTAACGGATTTGACCTGTTTAACGGTGACTCCAAGCCTGGTCGGGGTCCGCAGGCCCTGCCGGTTTGCGCTGGCTTCACTTCGCTCCCCGGTTCGGTACCGGCGGGCCACCGCCCATCCCCGGTCCTACGGTTCCGCGTTGATCTGCCTCTCCTGCAGACGGCCACCACCGTCTGCCAACCTTGCTCTCGGTGCCCGGGCCACGTACCCGGACACAGTCAGTTTGCTCCTCTACTACTCCTTCACTCCTCACTCTTTGACCTCCCTAACTGCTCTGACTTCCTTTCCCGCCTCCAGGACTGTGAACTCCTCCGTGGGTGGGGCCAACCGCCTGGCTCCACCCCACCTGGTGTGGACATCAGCCCCTGGAGGGAGGCAACAAGGATTTGGTGTCTGGCTGATGTGCCTATCTCGGGGTGGGGGTGTTGTGTTGTAGTCCCTGTGACGACCTGGCTAGTCCAGGGCGCCACATTCCCCCTTGGTTAAATGCAGACCGTCCGCGGGCTGCCCGTCCATCACTGGTTTTATTTTTCAACTGTAAAAGGTAGAAAACATATGAAAACATTCAACAAAAGAATATTTATGAATCTTCCCTTAACGGGAAGCACGGTACTTTAACGTTACAGACACATTTTTCATTAATAACGGTCAGCTTCCGCTCTCCCACCCAAACAACCTGGCCCTGATGCTGCCCCTAAGAAGTGGGCAGCACCCCTTGACCCCAGTCCAGATCCAGGCTGCCCGAGCGGGAACGGGTATGGTGTCTCTTACCCTACTGTCACTTCAGGGGACCCCACGTCCATGGGGGACCACTGACCCCCGGAGGATCGCCACCAGTTGCGGTAGTGGCTGGCCCGGGCCATCTCTTTCCTCCAGGCCCATCCTCCAAATCAGCCTTTCTGGAGGCGACAACGGAAACATGCCCAACATATTTACATTTTCACTAGTTTGTGGGTGCCCTGCTAGTTCTCAGGCATGTCCATAAGCAAGTTTCCTATGCAACGGTACAAAGGGTCCCTACGGGGACTACTTGCCGGCAACGGCCGGATCAATCACAGTCGACAATCAGGTAAAAACTTCGGTTTGATTACTTTCATTTAACAGGTTAATGGTACTGGTGGTCCCAACGGGGACAACGGTGCAACGGAGGGACCGCTGCCTTCACTGCTCACTTTCATACTCCTCACCCGGCCCCGGGTGGAAAAAAACACGGGTACCAGCC
Organism: Anomaloglossus baeobatrachus; assembly: GCF_048569485.1. Lineage (NCBI taxonomy): Eukaryota > Metazoa > Chordata > Amphibia > Anura > Aromobatidae > Anomaloglossus > Anomaloglossus baeobatrachus. Next base: position 587,817,411 of record NC_134354.1, on the reverse strand, counting down.
CCTCCAGCGCATGGCAGGCGCGACGGGGAAGGGCCACCCGATATCCATTATTTCCGCTCCGTGGGATGTAAGTGGCCTCCATGTCGTACACGCCGACGACCCCCTCTTCCTCCGAGACAGGCTCTGTGTCAGGCCCGGAGTCACTGTCATCCATTCCTACGCCAGGTGGGTTGTCACCAGCTGCCGCAGTCTCCGGGCTCGCCACTCTTTCTGCTGCCGCTGCAGGGGGCCGCAAGCCAGATGGACCAGCAGCAGCGGGGCACGCGGGCAGAGAAGGCGGAGGCAGTATGGGGGCCAGGGGCAGACCGGGTCCCTCAGCTGCAACGGCCGGTCCCTCAGGGACATAGGGGCGTGGGTCACTCACCAGCTCCTCCATCATGGCCTCCATCCCGTACACCCGGGCGACCGCAGCTAACTCCTCCACCTCCGCGGTCCACTGCTCTATCAGAAGGCATATCTAATTCCGGTAGCACTGACAGATCCCTGCCGCTTGGGCCCTGATCCATGCCGCTGTTCTGGGTACCGGCTCCGGGATCTCTGCGTGGCCGGACGGGGCGGACATGTTGGCAGCGGTATCTTCCAGGAACCAAATGGCGGCAGAGTCCTGGCGTCCCTGCTTTTATGGCCTCGGTCTACATGCGGCCAGACGCCATTCATCCCCCCTTGGTCTTTTCTCAGCACCTCCTCTTCAGGGGCGGGGCTTCGGCTTTCGCGCCTCCACTGCTCGAGAAGACGCTCGAGCGTGAAAATCTTCGCGTCAAAGATGGCGGATTCACAAGGCGCACCTCTACCAGCCGGTAGAACGGTATGATCCTGTTCGTGACGCCAAGTTTGTCGCGGGCAGCGGGGCGGGGCGCTGCGCTCACCACGGGTGTAGTTTGGTTTGGGGATTTGGTCCGTGACGCCACCCACGGTTTGTGGTGAGGTTGGGGCACCACCGCTGCTGGTGACGGGGATCCCGGGAGCGATGGCAGGGAGCAGCTGGGATGTTGTTTCCCCCTCCATGGGTAGGGGTTGGTTGTCCCGGGGCCCGGTGAGGTGACGGGGAGGCAGGGTCGGATGGGTGCAGGGTCGCTTGGACTGCGCAGCGCGGTGCCAGATGGCATGGTAGTACTCACTCAGTCACAAATGGATGCAAAGTCTCTGGTAAAACAAACGGCTGGATGGACGGGTCCCGCAGCCGGCTGCTGTGGTTTCTCCTGGACGATTGGTGGTGGCTGCCTTTCCCTGCACCTTCTGTGTATGTTCGGTCCCGATGGCTTCCCACTGGTAACCCGCTCCCCAGCGTGTATATGTGCTGGAGGAGCCCTTTTGCCCGCAGGCTCTGGCCCTGGGAACTCTAGCTGTGGCGGTAGCTGCATTTCCCTTTTGCTGGTTGGACGGTTGCCTTCAATCGGGTCTTGGCTGTTAGGAAACCCCTGGGGTTCCAGTCACTAACGGATTTGACCTGTTTAACGGCGACTTCAAGCCTGGTCGGGGTCCGCAGGCCTTGCCAGTTTGTGCTGGCTTCACTTCGCTCCCCGGTTCGGTACCGGCGGGCCACCACCCATCCCCGGTCCTACGGTTCCGCGTTGAACTGCCTCTCCTGCATACGGCCACCACCGTCTGCCAACCTTGCTCTCGGTGCCCGGGCCACGTACCCGGACACAGTCAGTTTGCTCCTCTACTACTCCTTCACTCCTCACTCTTTGACCTCCCTAACTGCTCTGACTTCCTTTACCGCCTCCAGGACTGTGAACTTCTCCGTGGGTGGGGCCAACCGCCTGGCTCCACCCCACCTGGTGTGGACATCAGCCCCTGGAGGGAGGCAACAAGGATTTGGTGTCTGGCTGATGTGCCTATCTCGGGGTGGGGGTGTCGTGTTGTAGTCCCTGTGACGACCTGGTAGTCCAGGGCGCCACACACACACAATACAATGTACCCCCATTACCCCTCCCCACACACACACAATACAATGCACCCCCATTACCCCTCCCCACACACACACATACAATACAATGCACCCCCATTACCCTCACACACACACACACACACACAATACAATGCATCCCCATTACCATTTCCTACACACAAACACACACACAATACAATGCACCCCCACTACCCTCACACACACATAAAATACAATGCACCCCCATTACCCCTCCCCACACACACAATACAATGCACCTCCATTACCCTCACACACACACACATACACACACACACACACACCATACAATGCACCCACATTACCCCCCCCACACACACACACAATACAATGCACCCCCATTAGCCCTCCCAACACACACAGACAATACAATGCACTGCCATTACCCTCACACACACACACACTACAATGCTCACTCCATTACCCTTCCCCTCACACACACACACACACACAATACAATGCACCCCCATTACCCCTCCCAACACACACAGACAATACAATGCACCCCCATTACCACTCCCCCCACACGCACACACACACACACACAAATACAATGCAACCCCATTACCACTCCTCACACACACACACACACACACACACACACAATACAATGCACCCCCGTTACCCTCACACACACAATACAATGCACCTCCATCACCCACACACACACACAATACAATGCACCTCCATTACCCCCCCCCACACACACACACAATACAATGCACCCTCCATTACCCCCTCCCCAGACATAATACAATGCAGCCCCCATCATCCCCTACACACACAAATTACACTACCCCATCACTACACACTCCTGCCTCCCCCCTCGGAATACAGTACTCCCTCTCTGCCTGTCACAAAGCTGTGTTCCTTCACAAATGTTCCCCGTTATGTGACCTCAGACCTTCCCCACTCATCCCCAATAATTAAACCTGCCATCTTCGGCTCCTCCATGGAGCGCTTACCACTTCCTGATGTTTCCTGTGTGGCGCCTGCAGGACTGTGATGACGTCAGCAAGGTGCTGATCTCATCACGTTGCTGCACGTCGGGGGCGGAGACCAGTCCTGGCGCACTGTTCAAATGTATTTACGTCTGAAAGATGCAAATGCATTTGAATAGGAAGGAGGAAGCTGCGGTCACCGGCACCGACACTGCCGCGCTCCTCAGCAGTGTGTGCATGCCGGGCACACTGTCACACAGCAGGCCGGCACAGGGCAGAGCTGCCTCCTGCTCCTGCTGCAGCTAGTGTGCCCGGCATGCACACACTGCTGAGGACCGTGGCGGTGGCTGCAGATACAGCAGCCCACTACAGGCAACGGCCCACTACAGGGACCGGCCCATCTGGCATTTGCCAGAATTGCCTTATAGTCAGTACGGGCCTGTTGCCAGGTCATTTTTTTTTCTGTAAAATTAATACTGTTTACAAGAAACTATTGCAATTTTTTTTCAATTTCGCCATGCTTGGAATTATTTTCCTGCTTTGGAGTATATCACATTATAACATGAATGTTGTCATTCAAAAGTACAATTGGTCTTGCAAAAAAACAAACCATCACATGACTATGTCATTGGAAAAAATAAAAAAGTTATAGCTTTTGAGAAAATGGAAGGAAAGAATAAAAAAAAAAAAAACTGGCTATGGTGGGAAGCGGTTAAAACTTTTTAACCCTTTTGTATCTAGAGACAAATAAGTGTAACAACAAATGTGACTCTACTGAACCAAGTGGCTGGAATCCAAATACATCAATATTGATAGTGTTCTGTACTTGCTAGAAATATCTTGTGAGCCCAGAGGCAACTACCCTTCTGCTGTTATTATGTCCCATTCATTAAAAGTTACAAAGGACAAAAATGAATATGAATATGAATTCTTAGAAGACAAATTATGAAATTACTAAGAGTATTAAGGAATTTTTACATGACACAGTAGGAATTAATTTGTCTCATGGGACTTATTTTCTACAAATATTCTTAGAGTTTCTTACATTACATAACACTTCCCAACGTGTCTACAAGCTTTTTCTTTACAAATATTATGTCATTTTTATGCCCTGTTACTACAACTTTCAAAACTGTCTTATTATCAGAGTACTAGTTTTAGGGATGCAAAGGGGATTATATTAGGAACTGTATTCGCATACATCAAACAGTTTATATAAAATAATCTTACAGTGGGTGGTCCTCTAAGCTTTTTCTCTACATGCTTTATTGTGGTGATATATGCATATTGATATCCCTGATAATACATAATATATATATATATATATATATATATATATATATATATATATATATACATATATATATATATATATATATACATATATATATATATATATACATATATATATATATATATATATATATATATATATAGTGGTAGGGCCACTCTCTCAGCAGTAGGAGATAGATGCAGGAACACCTCACGTGTCGATTTTCACCTGGTTTATTATCATCAGTCACAAGCTATTGACAAAAAGACAGCACTACTTCCTCCAGCACAGGAAAATACAGAGCCAAACAGAAGACCATGGCTGCCGACACAGAGCAGACTTCAAGTCCTGGAACGCCACCTCCGCCTCATAGGTCCACTTGGCCACCGATGGCTTCACAGCCTTGAGGAGATCAGTCAGCGCAGCGGCCCTCACAGCAAACTTCGGTTGAAACCGGCGGTAGTATCCGACGATTTCCAGAAATGCCCTAACCTGCTTTTTAGAGAGTGGTCGTGGCTTGATTAGGCCCCTACCGACAACATAGCCCAGGTACCTGACCTCCTCATTCCCTATGGCACACTTCTTTGGGTTTATGGTAAACCCCACCTTCCTCAATGCATCCAGCACTGCCTGGACCCTCTGTAGATGACTCCCCCAATCCGGGGTGAAGATCACAATATCATCCAGATGGTGTACTTCTGATGAGAAACTAGGATCCGGTCCATGGCCCTCTGGAAGGTGGCTGGGGCTCCCTGCAACCCAAACGGCATCTTGGTGTACTGGAAACATCCATCAGGTGTAGAGAAAGCCATCTTCTCCTTGGTTGCTTGAGACAAGGGTATTTTCCAATACCCTTTTGTCAGGTCAAGGGTGGTAATATACCTGGCTGGCCCAAGCCTTTCAATGAGCTCAGCGACTCGAGGTATATAGGATAAGCGTAAAATTTGAGACTTCATTTAACTTGCGGTAGTCATTGCAAAATAGCCATTCTCCATCCGGCTTTGGCACAAGGACGATAGGACTAGACCAGATACTTCTTGATTCCTCAATCACACTAAGGCTCAGCATCCTCTTCACCTCTTTTGAGATCACTTCTCGGTGGGCTTCAGGGATCCGGTATGGCTTCAGATGTACTCTCACGTGTGGTTCCGTCAGAACTTCATGTTCCACAACCTGTGTACACCCCGCAATTCTGAAAAGAGATCTCGATTTTGATAAAGCAACTCCCGACACTGCTGCTTTTGGGCCCTTGACAGCATCTCTGCCACTGTGACGTCCTTGATATCAGCATCCACCTTGGCAGCTAGACACGGAGCTTCCACCACTTCCCTATCTCGTCATGGCCTAATAAGATTAATATGGTACACCTGGTAGGGCTTCCTTCTACCTGGTTGGTGGATCTTATAATTCACCTCTCCCAATTTCTCGACCACTTCATAGGGTCCCTGCCACTTGGCCAGAAATTTATTTTCCACAGTAGGGATTAACACCAACACACGGTCGCCAGGACTGAATTGTCTCACCCTGGCAGAGCGATTATATACTCTCGCCTGTGCCTCTTGAGCCCGGAGAAGACTCTCTTTCATGATGGGTATCACCTCAGCCATCCTTTCTTGCATCTGGGCCACATGCTCAATGACACTCCTATGAGGGGTAACCTCTGCTTCCCAGGTTTCTTTGGCTATGTCAAGTAACCCTCCGGGATGTCGACCATATAAAAGTTCAAAGGGAGAGAACCCGGTAGAGGCTTGTGGAACTTCCCTGTTAGAAAAGAGCAAGTATGGAAGCAGGCAATCCCAATCTCGGCCATCCTTCTCCACGACCTTCTTAAGCATGGACTTTAAGGTCTTATTGAATCTTTCCACAAGGCCGTCTGTCTGCGGGTGATAGACTGAAGTCTTCAGTTGTGTAATCTGCAGCACCTTACACAGTTGCCTCATGACTTTCGACATAAAGGGGGTCCCTTGGTCTGTCAGGATCTCCTTTGGCAGTCCGGTCCGAGAGAAGATATGGACCAACTCTCTGGCTATATTCTTAGAGGAACAATTTCTCAATGGTACCGCCTCAGGGTATCGAGTTGCATAGTCCAGAACCACTAAGATATACTGGTGCCCTCTAGCGGATTTTACCAGGGGGCCCACAAAATCCATGGCAATACGGTCAAACGGGACCTCTATTATAGGTAATGGCACAAGGGGACTTCGAAAGTGTGAAACTGGTGCAGTTAGCTGGCAGGTGGGACAGGATCTACAATAATTAAGAATCTCTCGATGACACCTCGGACAGTAGAACCTCTGAAGAATCCGCTCCTGTGTTTTATCTACCCCCAAGTGACCACCCAGGACATGAGAATGGGCCATGTCTAACACCCGGCGTCTATAAGGCCCTGGTACCAATAGTTGCTCAATTATCCCACCTCTCAACTGGGTAACCTGATAGAACAATTCCCCATTTACTTCAAAGTGGGGGAATCTGGTGTCAGCCCCCAGCTCTTGAGCAACCCCGTTTATGACAGGCATATTTTAAATGCCCCCTTTAGTGTCAGGTCCCTCATTTGCACAGTCCCAAAGTTCCCTTCGGAAACGGCCAACTCCGGCATGTCAACCTCCTGGGACTCGTCCTCGTCCTCATTGCCCACCAACACACATAGGGGGAATTCATCCGCCTCCAACTGAAATTAAGTCTTATCATTGAGGACTAACTGTCCTTTATCTGAGACACAGGGTTCCACCCCTTTACTCCACAACTCCCAGAACAAAGCAAAGTATCGCCCTATTATTACTGGGTGCAACAGATCTTTTACCACTCCAACCTCATGAGACTCTGACCCACAAGTTGTTTTTATAGTCACAGCGGCCACAGGGTAGTCCTTGGCATCCCCATGAATACAGCAGATGCCCACACTCTCCCTAGGAATCAGCTGGTGTAGAAGTGTGTCCCTCACGAGGGTCACCAAACCACCGGAGTCTAACAGTCCCACTATTCTGGTACCATTTATTTCTACAAGACATGCCATAACTGGGTTGACTGTCCACACTGCAGGCTGGGGGTTTTTGCATGCCTCCACTTGCCACTTGCGACCTTGGATTCCCCCCTCCTGTGGCTCTTGTACACTTCTTTTGGGTGTCTCTCCCTGAAGAAACCCCCCAATAGGGAAATGGTAAGTCCCGTGGCTTCCCCCGGGAACTCTCTACCATCTGGTACCTCTCCACCAGTCCAACCAGGTCATCAGCATTCAAGGGGTTTCCCTGGGCAACCGAAGTCTGCACTGGCTTCGGAAGGGAGTGAATAAACCTGTCCATTACGACCCGCTCCACCATCTGCACTGGGGTGGAGGACTCTGGCTGCAACCATTTTTGTACCAGATGCAATAAATCAAACATTTGCGAGCGAGGGAGTTTGTCGCCATGATATGCCCACTGGTGGACCCGTTGTGCCCTAACAGTCATAGTCACACCCAGGCGTGCCACAATTTCAGCCTTTAGTTTGTCATATTCCTTAGTGTCCTGTAAAGCAAGATCATAATAGGCCTTTTGTGGCTCTCCACTTAAATATGACGCCAATACCTCCGCCCACTTCTCCGGCGGGAGTTTTTCTCATTCAGCAACTCTCTCAAACACAGTCAAGAAGGCCTCAACATCATCCCCCAGAGTCATCTTTTGCATAGCTCGCCTTACCGCCTTCCGGACGTTATCGTCATCACCTGGACTGGTCGCTCTGCCACGTATTACCTCTGCTAGGACGTCTATCTGCTTCTGCTGTTGCTCCCGTTGTTGCTGCAGCTGCTGTATCAACAGCTTGTTCGTCTCTTGCTGGGCTAGCTGCTGCTGCTGTATAAACAACCTGTTCATCTCCTGCTGGGCCTGCTGCTGTTGTTGTTGGGCCTGCACCAGGTTTTTAATCAGGTCCTCCATGGTGTCTGACCGTGTTCCCTGGCTCATGGCTGCCCTCACCTAGGACATCCAGCTCTTCTGTAGAAGGTATAAACGGCCCCGGGATGCTTGCCCACATTCTCCACCACTTGTGGTAGAGCCACTCTCTCAGCAGTAGGGAATGGATGCAGGAACACCTCACGTGTCGATTTTCCCCTGGTTTATTATCATCAGTCACAATCCATTGACAAAAAGACAGCCCTACTTCCTCCAGCACAGGAAAATACAGAGCCAAACAGAAGACCATGAGTGTGTCCAGAGGCCTGGCTTTTACCTCTGGGACCACACCCCGAGGTGGAGATATGGTGAACAGCCATCCCACCCATCTCTTTAGCTGTCCACAACAAACCCGGCCCAGGTAATACAAATTAACCCTCTCAGTACCTAATGTGCTGGAGTACTTCATCCGGGTTCACATCACTGATTGCAGCAGTCACAGCGATACATATCCCCCCTCGTGCACATCACCAGTGATCACATCACATAATATATATATATATATATATATATATATATATATATATATATATATACATATCTTTGTTATACACATAGAGAGAAAAAAAGGCAAATTGAACATAATTTAACACAAAACCCCAAAGATGGACTGGACAAAATTGTTGGCACCTTATACCTTCATAACCAGGCCACTCTTTTCAATTCTGACCAGTGTCACTTTGTGAGTTTATAACTCTGGAATACTTCAATGAAACCCAGTAATTCTGAGAATATTTTTTCATGATATCTTGTACTTTGTGATAGTGGTAAATTTAGAAAATATTTTTGCATTTATTTGCAAAAAAAATGAGAATTTGGCAAAAAATGTTAACATTTTGCAGTGTTCAAACTTTGAAATTGTATGCTCTTAAAGCAGTGAGTTATGTCACACAAACTAGTTAATAAATACCATTTCCCACATGTCTAATTTACATCAGCATTATTTTATAAACCTAATTTTATTTTTTTAGGTAGTTAGAAAGGTTCAAAGGTTATCATCAATTTCTCATTTTTCCAATAAAATTTACAAAACCATTTTGTTAGGGACCACATCATATTTGAAGTGGTTTTCAGAGGTTGAGGTGACATAATATTCCCAAATGTGACACCATTATAAAAGCTGTACCCCTCAAGTATTGAAAAGCACATTACCGAAGTTTATTAACCCTTTAGGTGCTTCACAGGAACTAAAACAATGTGGAAGTAAAGAATGAAAATATTACAACTTCCCACAAAAATGTTACTTTAGCCCCAAGTTTTGCAATTTCGCAAGGGAACAAAGAGAAAATGCACAGTGCAATTTATTGTGCAATTTCTCATGAGTTCAACAATACCTCAAATGTGATGTAAATCAACTGTTTGGGTGCACGGTAGGGCTTGGAACGGAAGGAGCACCATTTAAATTGTAGAGCGCAAAATTGTCTGGAATAGATAGCGGACATCATGTCGCATTTGGAGACCCTGATGAACTTAAACAGTAGAGTCCCCCCATAACTGACCATATATTTGAAACTGGACCCCTTAAACAATTTTAATAGATGTTTATTTAGCATGTTAAAAACCCAGGTGCTTCACAGAATTTTATAATGTTGAGCCGTGAAAATAAAAAAAATCATTTTTCCCACAAAACTGTTGCTTTCACCCTAAATCTTTTATTTTCACAAGGGTAAAAGGACAAAATTCACCATAAAATTTGTTGTGCGATTTCTCTGGAGTATTATGATATCTCATATGTGGTGGAAATCAACTGTTTGGGCACAATGTAGAGCTCAAAAGGGAAGAAGCGCTATTTGACTTGAATGCAAAATTGTTTGGAATAGATAGCGGACGCCATGTTGCATTTGGAAAACCCCTAATGTGCCTAAACAATGGCGCTCCCATTCGCCGATGCTTTGCCTCCCACACCATGCATCTGGCATCAAGATCTGGTATTAGTAATTGGTGGCATCTAGCAGACACCCCCATTACTAGTCCAGTAGCATAAAAGGAGAATAAAAAAGTTTATTTGAACTAAAAGCCCCTGACTCCAGCCCTCGTTCACCAATTTATTTGGTTTAATTTTTTTTTTAAATACAAAAGGTCCGCTGTAATCCATGGTGAATTCCCAAAACATTCCCCAAAAACAAACCTGAAAAGACATAGAAAATAATTTATTCAATAACCCTCTTTTCCAATTTTTTTCCCTGTCAAAACCCTAATCCTGGTAGCCGTAATCCAATTAGGGTTGGCCCAAGTTGATCCCATACTGCTGGCACATTCAATGGAGAGCCTAACATTCCCCATTGATTGTGAGAGTGTGACGCCCTGGACTAGCCAGGTAGTCACAGACATAACAACATACACACCCCCTTCCCTAGACAGTTACACCAGTCAGACAAAAACCCTTGTTGCCTCCCTCCAAGGTCTGATGTCCACACCAGGTGGGGCGGAGCCAGGCGGTTGGCCCCACCCACCGAAGAGTTCACAGGCCTGGAGGCAGGAAAAAGCAGTTAGAGTTTGGAGGTGAAAGCAAGAGGACAGAAACTGCAAGTGTCTGGGTCGTAGCCCAGGCACTGACAGCAAGGTTGGCAGACAGTGGTGGCCGTCTGCAGGAGGTAGTGGACCTCTGCAGAACCGTAGGACCGGGGTCGGGTGGTGGCCCGCTGGTACCGAACAGAGTGAAGCTAAGCACACAGGCAGGGCCATCGGACCCCGACCAGGCTTGGAGCCGCCGACAATAGTCAAATCCGAGTGTGACAGGAACCCCAGGGGTTTCCCAACAACCAAGACCCGACAGAAGGCAACAGTCCACACCGAGAGGATATACAGCCACCTCCATAGGCTAGAGATCCAAGGGCCAGCGCTTGCGGGCAAAACGGGCTCCTACGGCACCTATCCGCCGGGGAGCGGACTACCGGTGGGCAACCACAGGAGTCAGAACATTCTAACAGGTGCAGGGAAAGACAGCCACCATCAGCCGTCCGGGGAGAGCACAACAACACTGCAGCCGGCTGCGGGACCCGTCCATCCGGCCGTTTGGTTTACCATATACTCTGTCATTGACTATTTGAGTGAGTACACCAGTGCCATCCGGCACCGCGCCGCGCTGCCCCTGCAACCCTGCACCCCAGCCATCCAGCCTCCCCGTTACATCATCGGGCCCCGGGATCACCAACCCCTACCCACGGAGGGGACGACATCCTAGCTGCTCCCTACCATCTTTCACGGGATCCCCGTCACCAGCAGCGGTGATGCCATCATCACCACGTCCCGTGGGTGGCATCACGAACTCTCTCCCCAAACAAACCATCCCTTTTCACTCACACGTGAGGAGCGCTGCTTGAGTCCCTGGGTCCAGCCCACCGCTCGAGCCACCGAGCAGCAGCAGCAGAAGCCCCGGACCCGAGCGTGGCGAGCGCGTCCCCTCCGCCCGCGACAAGAGCGGCCCCTGCAGGCACACACACTGCTGTTTGTGTTTTCCTGCAGTGACCTTGACCTGATAGGGTCAGCCCAGGTCACCGCAGGGGCGATCTCAACAATGTGTGTGTGGGTGCGGCAGTGATGTCACAGGTACATCAAAGTATCCAATGAACTCGGACTTCCTGATGACACCCCAGAAACACCTGTGCTACTGCGGGTGTCACGGCAGTAATGTCACGAGTTCATCAGAGTTCCCAATGAACTCCAATAAACACGGAGTTCATTTGATTTCCTTGGATACCCCGATGACCTCCTGAAGTGACTGCACACACAATGCTTTCTGGATACCCACCTGTCCCCTGTATTGCAGTACCCGATGCTGATGTCTCCGGCAATGCTGTTGCTTCCAGGTTCCTGGTGCAGTGAATATACATGAGCATAATGAGTGGGGTTTGGAAGCAAGTGACAGCAGCTCCGAAGACAGCAGTGCTGGAGACAGGTGAGTATAAAAAATAATTTTATTTCAAAGACACATGTTTTCTCCAGTACGTGTCAAACTGAGATCACACGGATCACACCAGTGTGGGATCCATGTGACACCCATGCTGCCGGAGAAATATGGACATGTCTGAATGTGTACATGTGGGGCCACACGGTCCGTGTAAAAACACGGATGTGTGAGTTGGCCTATAGAATAACATGAGTATGTGTGGCATCCGTAAAAATAGCTGATGTCACACATACAGTACTTCCAACATGGACGTCTGAAAGGGGTCTTATAATGTATGCCTATGGATCGCCACGATGAGGCTCTATAGACTTAGGGGTACTTTGCACACTACGATATCGCAAGCCGATGCTGCGATGCCGAGTGCGATAGTCCCCGCCCCTGTCGCAGCTGCGATATGTGGTGACAGCTGGCGTAGCGAAAATTATCGCTACACCAGCTTCACATGCACTCACCTTGCCCTGCGACGTCGCTCTGGCCGGCGACCCGCCTCCTTATTAAGGGGGCGGGCCGTGCGGCGTCATAGCGACGTCACACGGCAGGTGGCCAATAGAAGTGGAGGGGTGGAGATGAGCGGGACGTAAACATCCCGCCCACCTCCTTCCTTCCGCGTAGCCGACAGGAGCCGCGGTGAAGGAGGTAGATGTTCCTCGCTCCTGTGGCTTCACACACAGTGATGTGTGCTGCCGCAGGAACGAGGAACAACATCGGACCGTAATAATGGAGGATAAAGGATTATTATGACCCCACCAAATTTAGCTCATATTTATCTAAAGCGGGCTTTACATTCTACGATATATCTAACGAGACGTCGGCGGGGTCACGTCGTAAGTGACACATAACCGGCATTGTTAGTGATATCGTAGCGTGTGACAGCTGTGAACGAGCAGAAATACTCACCTTCTCGTTCATCGTTGACACATCGCTCATTTTCTAAAAATTGAATGTCCGGTTGTTCAATGTTCCCGAGGCAGCACACATCGCTCCGTGTGACACCCCGGGAATGATGAACACAGCTTACCTGCATCCCGCCAGCAATGCTGAAGGAAGGAGGTGGGCGGGATGTTTACGTCCCCCTCCGCTTCTATTGGCCAGCCGCTGTGTGACGTTGCTGTGACGCGGAACATCCCTCCCCCTTCAGGAAGTGGATGTTCACCGCCCACACGAGGCCGTCCGGGAGGTAAAAACATGTGACGGGAGTTACAGCATTGTGCGGCACAGGCAAGAAATTGCCTGTGCCGCACAAACGATGGGGGCGGGTGCGAACGCAAATGCGATCGCACGACATATTGAAATGTGTAAAGCAGGCTTAACTTGTAAACCTATATATTGATTTCCATTTGAGGGAAACTCAAGCTACTATTTATGGAGAAATTGGTACTATACAGATTATGGATTAGTTAGAATATTTTGCCCACTAGAGTATACTGTAGTTTCTAGTTTGCTAAGTGTATAAAGATAGCATGTTCTTGATATAAATTGTACAACCTCAACAAATATCTTAAGCAATTTAGTTTTATCATATTTTCTCCTTTACCTTAGAGTCTATTGAACTCACTAACAAGCTGCATTAAAATTGTCAGTAGAGGTAAAATTATCTGGTTAGATTTGGCAGAGATTTCTAGAAAGATGATGTGCGCTTATGTGAACTTTCAATAACTTTACGTGTAATATCATAAATCTGTTATCACTAAAAGATCTTAAAGTTTTGGTCTTTAGAATTAGGGTATGTGCGCACGTTGCTTTTTACCTGCTTTTTACCTGCTTTTTTGCTGCTTTTTCTTCTGCGCTGTTTAATGCCAAAATGGATGTGTTCTTCTATTCAAGCAAAGTCTATGGGAATTTGGGTTTCTTGTTCACACTATGTTGTTCAAAATGCTGCCTTTTTGAGGCAGAACTTTGGTCAAAAACTCAGCTTTTCAAAGAAGCAACATGTCAATTGTTTTTGCCATTTGGGTTTTGCACTGCAAAGCTGAGTTTTTGACCAAAGTTCGGCCACAAAAAGGCAGAATTTTGAACAACATAGTGTGAACAAGAAACCCAAATTCCCATAGACTTTGCTTGAATAGAAGAACACATCCATTTTGGCATTAAACAGCGCAGAAGAAAAAGCAGCAAAAAAGCAGGTAAAAAGCAACGTGCGCACATACCCTTAATCAGGTCAGCTGCAAAAATGTATAGTGCATTATCCTCTTTATCTAATATACAGAATACATATGCACAGCAGATGTATTGCACTCTTAATCATCTTTTGACCCTACGTACATTAGTATCTATAGTTCAGCACTTTCACAGATTTTCTGCACTCTGGTTTATATTCCACAGTTAATTATAAAACACAATTTTCATTAGCTGTTAATCTCTCCATATATTCCACTGTAATGGACATTTGTCTCCATGTACAATTTCATAGAAGCAAGATGTCTAGAAAAGAGACTTTTAGCTCCCTATATGCAACGCTAGTGGGTGTGGACTGCACTATGGAACTTTGCTTACCTTAGAGGGGCATAGCTAAGCAACTATTCACTAAAGCCTCTGATGGTGAGGTTAGGCTTGTGCTGGAAGGTAGCTGCCAGGTATCACTCCAGGGCCATCCCCAGTTTTGCTCGGTCAACTACCGTAGCAGACTCCGACTTAGGTACATGAAGGATGGCTGGTATAGAGTGCATGGCAGGTACTCGCATGACAGCTGGAACAGTCCGGATGGCAAGTACTGGCAGGACAGCTGGAATAGACCAAACGGCAGGTACTAACAGGACAGCTGGTACAGAGGGACAGCAGGTACTGGAAGCATGGCTGGTACAGACTCATAGTTACACAGGTTAAAAAAAGCCGTGGGTCCATCTAGTTCAACCTTCATCCACCAATTATACATTTTGTCACTAAGTCATTTATAACCGACAATGTTGTGTGTACTGAGGAAATCATCCAGCCCTTTTATTAAAAGCTGTTATAGTATCTGCCATCACTACCTCTTGTGGTAGGGCATTCCACAGTCTGACTGCCCTAACTGTAAAGAACCCTTTCCTATTTAGCTGCCGGAATCACTTTTCTTCCACTCGCAGTGTATGCCCCTGGTCCTTAGTATTATCTTTGGAAGGAAAAAGTCATGAGCCAGTCCTTTATATTGACCACACATGTATTTATACATATAAATGAGATCTCTTCTGCGTTGTCTTTTTTTCTAAACTAAAAAAATCCAGCTTTTTCAACCTCTCATCATATGGGAGGCCTTCCATTCCTTGCAATAATTTAATTTCCCACCTTTGAACTGACTCTAACTTCTAAATGTCTTTTTTAAAATATGGAGCCCAAAACTGGATCCCATACTCTAGATGTGGCTTTACAAGTGATTTATAGAGGGGTAACAATACGTTGGGATCATGGAATCTCTTTTTATACATCCTAAAATCTTGTTTGCTTTGCAGCTGCTGCCTGAACTTGAGTGCTGCTGCTCAGCTTATTTGTAACCAGAATCCCCAAGTCTTTCTCCTGTTCTGTAGTCCCAAGTTTACTTCCATTTAATGTAAAAAAACAAACAAACAAGGAGTGTAGCCATACAGACAATTAACTAATAAAAATATATTATTTTATTAAAGGAAAATATTTTAAAAACAGTAAAATGCAAGGAAAAAAGTAATGAAAAAAGTGTCAAAGCATCACATAGCTCAGCAAAGTGATTGTAAACAGATAGCAATAATAGATATTAATGAATATAAATATGTATCACACCACAGATATCTATTCCCAAAGTGGGAATAACAATAAAATTCCAATGAATGTGATGTAGTAGGATATATTCATCAAAGGGTTAAGTGAACCATAGATCACACAATAAAAGCCAGAAGAATAAAAGGCTTTTGATATTTGTACAAATAACTACATGACACAAATACAGGCATAATAAAGAAAGAAATTCCCAAAATTCCCATCATAGGGGTAAATACCTGTCACCATTACACCACTGTTGAGCCACACCAACATGTGTTTCGGCCGTAGCCTTCGTCAGGGAGGTGTTACCTTGGACCGGCAACCGGTGCGAAACAGCCGTTTTCCGTGTGCACAACATCCTTGCACCCTCCCTCTATGCCTGAATAAACAGTGTTTCGGGCGGGGGGCGCTGCCGCTTCTCTCTTGGGGGCCTGCTCGGTTCCGGTTCGCTGCTGCGGCTCAAGTGGTGACCGAACCCGGGCTCTCACGGCCGCCCGTCCTCACAACCGTCGGAAAGAGGATATTTACAGGGGAGGTGTTGTGTCTGTGACACCACCCGTGGGTTGCGATGAGGGATAGTGGCACCGCCGCTGCCTGGTGATGGGGCGCCCGGGGCTGATGGAACGGGGCAGCAAGATGGGATCCCCTCCACGGGTAGGGGAGGTGTAGTCTCGGGGCCCTGTGTCGGTACACGGGAGTGATGGCTGCTGGAGTTGGCACGCCGGGCTGGACCGGGGGACAATGGTGTACTCACAGTTTCACTAATTTCACACAAGTCCAATAGTAAACCAAGTTGCCAGTGACCGGTTGCCGTTGGAGGGTGTATTCGGGTCCCGCACCCAGGTTAATGAACAGGTGTCCCTTCCTCCTGCACTCTGTGTTTGTCTTTCCTTTTGGATGACTTCGCATGGAATGGAGAAAGCTGACCCTTGGACTCTCAGTGGGTTCTGAAGGACACCCTATCCCCCCCGTTGGGCTTCCATTTCACTCTATCTGGGCAGTTAACAGTAGAGTTGAGCGCGGTTCGTGGTTCGTGGTTCTCCAGTTCGCGGTTCGAGTGATTTTGGGGGGTGTTTTAGATAGAACTAGAACTCGAGCTTTTTGCTAAAAGTTCGTTAGCTCGAGTTACGTTCGAGAACGGTTCTATCAGCAAAAAGCCTAGCTAATTACTAGCTGGCTTTTCACTGTAATAGTGTGAGTCACTCTGTGATTCACACTATTATCAAATTTCAGCGTATAGTGAGCGGGGGCTGCACGTTTAGATCACTGCTGCTGGGACAATGGAGATCGCCATTTTTTTTTTCTTCCTTCCCTAAGCGCGAGTGTAGTGGGGCGGGGCAGCATGTCAGCCAATTCCAGACACACACACGGCTAAGTGTACATTTTGCCAGAGAAGGAAGGGCATGTGTCATAGGCTGTCCATGTCACATGTCCTTGCATTATAAAAACTGACATTTTCCCCAAGCATCTGCCTTCTGCGTCTGGGTGTCAGTCACCGCTCACGCAGCTCCTGTCGCCGAATCTGCTGTGTACGCTATACACACAGCGCTCTACTCATTAGGGACAGAAGTTTATTTCAGCCCTTTTAAGGGCTAATTACAGCTGGCTCAGAGCCATAGGTGACAGTCAGGTCCGTGGAAACGCTTTTTACAGCTTCAGATAACAGCGTCTGTGTAGATAAGCTCAGGGAATTCCTTGCTGCATTTCACCATTAGGAGGGATAGAAAGTGAGGCTTCCTTTCCTCTACACTGACCCACAAGCCGGCCACTGTACCCTCCTGCCCTTTTTTGCAAAGCTATTTTAATTGCAGAGTGCTGCCAATTAGTGCCATCCAAAGAGTGGCTGCTGTACTTCATTATTGTGCCGCTTGTGCCAAGCAAGTCCCAGCACCTCTGTATTCTCCCCTCCTGCCCTTTTTTGCAAAGCCATTTTAATTACAGAGTGCTGCCAGTTAGTGCCATTTAAAGAGTGGCTGCTATACTCCATTATTGTGCCACTTGTGCCAAGCAAGTCCCACCACCTCTGCATTCTCCCCTCCTGCACATTTTTGCAAAGACATTTTAATTGACAAGAGTGCTGCAAGTTAGTGGCATCCAAAAAGTGGCTGTTGGACTCCATTAGTGTCCCACTGGTGCCAAGTAATTTCCAGCACCTCTGCATTGCATCCTCAAGCTCATTTTTTCTAAGCTATTATAATAGCAAACACTGAGGAAACTTAGTGGCATCCTAAAAGTGGCTGTTGGAGTCTATTGGTGTCCCACTGGTGCCAAGCAATTTCCAGCACCTCTGCATTGCACCTCCATGCTCATTTTTACTAAGCTATTATAATAGCAAACACTGAGGAAACTTAGTGGCATCCTGAAAGTGGCTGTTGGACTCCATTAGTGTTCCACTGGTGCCTAGCAATTTCCAGCACCTCTGCATTGGACCCTCAAGCTTATTTTTACTAAGCTATTATAATAGCAAACACTGAGGAAACTTAGTGGCATCCAAAAAGTGGCTGTTGGACTCCATTAGTGTCCCACTGGTGCCAAGCAATTTCCAGCACCTCTACATTGCACCTTCAAGCTCATTTTTACTAAGCTATTATAATAGCAAACACTGAGGAAACTTAGTGGCATCCAAAAAATGGCTGTTGGACTCCATTAGTGTCCCACTGGTGCCAAGCAATTTCCAGCACCTCTGCATTGCACCCTCAAGCTCATTTTTACTAAGCTATTATAATAGCAAACACTGAGGAAACTTAGAGGCATCCTAAAAGTGGCTGTTGGACTCCATTAGTGTCCCACTGGTGCCAAGCAATTTCCAGCACCTCTGCATTGCACCCTCCTGCTCATTTTTACTAGGCTATTATAATAGCAAACACTGCTGCCAGTTTAAGGGCCATAGTTGCATAGTCAGGGATAGTTAGTGTTGTTTCTTCAGCTGTCAATGTCAATAAAGCTAGACCACCTCTGCAATCTACAGCACCTCTCAATTTTTACTACCACATTTTAATTGGCCAATCTTGTCGCTATCAAAATGAGTGGCAAAATGACAGATGCTGGTGGAAAGGGGAACAGGCGTGTTGGAAAAGGAAGTAAAAACCTCAGCAGTTTGACAACTTCTTCCATGAATCGTCACATGAATAAATATCATATGTCCCAGTGGGAAGCTCACCGTGCTGCAATGCGGCCTAGTGGAGCGGACCATCCACCGCCTGCCCCTTCCAGTGCATCCGCACGCTCTTCATCTTCTAGGACTGTGGGGACAGCTGTCACACCTGGTTTTCCACGCACACCTTCCACCACTGTAACCGCAACAAGCAGTTTACTTGGTAGGTGGTCAGTTGGTTTGGAAGGGGAAACAAGTGCGTGTGTACAGCTCTATCAGACATCGATAGCACCAATGTTGGATGAAGGCAACATCATGTGTACGCCTGCACTTTCCTCACAAACCTGCATTTTTCCAGGGACACCCTACTCACCACCGTCTACAAACAGCAGCCAGATCTCTGTCCCTCAGATGTGGACAAATAAAAGGCCATTTCCTGCAACCCATGACAAAGCTAAGAGGTTGACTTTATCCCTCTGTAAGCTCTTGGCTACCGAAAAGCTGCCTTTCCGCCTGGTGGACACACAGGATTATCGAGACCTTATGTCTGTCGCTGTGCCCCAGTACCAGATGCCCAGTCGCCACTACTTCTCTAAGAGAGGTGTGCTTGCGCTACACCAGCATGTCACACACAACATCACCGCTTCCTTGAGAAACTCTGTGTTCGAAAGGGTGCATTTCACCACCGATACTTGGACCAGTAAGCATGGACAGGGACGTTACATGTCGCTGACTGGGCACTGGGTAACTATGGTGATAGATGGTGAAGGGTCTGCTGCACAAGTCTTGCCGTCCCCACGACTTGTGTGTCAATGCTCTGTCTGTCCAAGTTCCTCCACTGCTTCTGCCTCCTCCACCTCATCTGGGTACTCCACTTCCGCCCCAAGTCTGTCTGGTCAGGCCACCAGCATTGTAACTGCGCAGAAGGAATCACGCACCCCTCATTACTATGCTGGCAGCAGAGCGTAATGGCATCAGGCGGTCTTTATCTTGAAATGTCTTGGAAATAAGAGTCACACAGCGGCTGAGTTGTGGGCAGCTCTGGAGACTGAGTTCGGTAAATGGTTGTCTCCACTCAACCTGCAGCCTGGTAAGGCCGTGTGCGACAATGCTGCAAACCTGGGTGCGGCCCTTCGCCTGGGCAAGGTGACACACGTGCCTTGTATGGCTCACGTGTTGAACCTTGTTGTCCAGCAATTTTTAACACACTATCCTGGCCTAGATGGCCTTCTGAACAGGGCACGAAAACTGTCTGCTCACTTCCGCCGTTCAACCGCCGCAGCTGAGCGACTTGCATTGCTCCAGAAGTCTTTCGGCCTGCCGGTTCATCGCCTGAAATGCGATGTGCCGACACGCTGGAATTCAATGAAAAGGAGAAAAGGGTGGTGTGCTAATGAGGAGATCACCAAAACAATAATGGCAATAAAGATTCAAAAGTTTATTGTAGGAAAAACACCAACATAGTTTAAAAACATCTAAAAACATGAAGTACAATAAACATCAGAGATTTGGTATAATAAAGCATAAGCCACGCTGGAATTCGACTCTCCACATGTTACAGCAACTGTGGCAGCACCGCCGAGCCCTGGTGCAATACGTCATGACGTGTAGCCTGGGCCAACGAGATGCAGAGGTGGGGCAGATCACCCTGATGGAGTGGTCTCAGGTCAAGGACCTATGCACCCTTCTGCACAGTTTCGACATGGCGACGAATATGTTTAGTGCTGACAATGCCATTATCAGCATGACAATTCCAGTCCTTTACATGCTGGAGCACACGCTAAACACTATTCGGACTCAGGGGGTGGGACAATAGGAAGGGGAGGAACTACAGGAGGATTCATATGCGCAAGAGACAACAACATCACCAAGGTCCAGAGGTTCATCATCACCAACGAGGCAGGCATGGGACCATGGGGGACAGGGATCAACAAGGGCGCATGGTAGCAGGCGAAATGTTGAGGAAGGTGCAGGAGAACATGAAGAAATGGAGGACGAATTGTCCATGGACATGGAAGACTCAGCGGATGAGGGAGACCTTGGTCAAATTTCAGTTGAAAGAGGTTGAGGGGAGATGTCAGAGGAAGAAAGAACGGTTAGCACCTCTATGCCACAAACACAGCGTGGACTTTGTCCGCATGGCTGCGCAAGACACATGAGCGCCTTCTTGCTGCAGTGCCTCCAACATGACCCTCGTATTGTCAAAATTAGAAGTGATGATGAGTACTGGCTTGCCACACTATTAGATCCCCGGTACAAGTCCAAATTTTGTGACATAATTCCAGCCTTAGAAAGGGACGCACGTATGCCGGAGTATCAGCAAAAGCTGTTACTCGATCTTAACTCGGCTTTTCCACCAAACACCCATGGTGCACGGAGTGAATCTCCGAGTTGTAACTCGACAAACATGGGACGGTCTCGTCATCTTCAACAGTCTACCCGTACCCAGAAAATCAATTTGAAGAAAGATTTCAAAAGTCATTGGCCACAGTCTACAAAAATATACCTTGCGTTGCTCTTATAGAAACCAATTATAAGATAATAACCCGCTGGTATTACACACCCCATAAATTGCATTTAATTAACCCAGACACCTCAAACAAATGCTGGAGAAACTGTGGAAATTCAGGCAACATAACTCACATATTTTGGTCGTGTCCAAAAATTAAGAAATTCTGGAGAGACATTCAATCACTTATAAGGTCCATTACACAGCTAGATGTAACTCTAACTCCAGAATTAGTTCTTCTCTTAAACATTGAAGCGACACCTAAACATTTTAGGCCCATAGTAATACATATTCTATTAGTGTCCACTAATCTCATTGCATCCAAATGGAAAAGTGAGAAAGCTCCTAATATTCAAGAAGCTAAGGAGAAACTAACTCTACATAAAACTTTAGAGTACTACTATGCCATAAAAAATAATACTCAAACAAAGTACCTCACCAAATGGGACCCATGGCCAGAGCCCAATCACCGACAGATTATATAGCCCAACTGACGTTAAGAAAACACTAACTATATTCGAGAAATACAAGCTCACTAATAATTCCAGGCCTGAAGCTCTAGTCTTTGATACCTCCCTGATCTAAAACTCACTAGAATTATATGTTTCTGATCTTGCAAATTTGCTGGACTGTCTACGGAATCCATGTCAGGAAGTTGTTAATTTTATTTGTTATTTAGTTATGTTTTGCAAAAAGTTAATTCATAAGCAATTGATTTGACCAACAAAATATACTGCTTGATGTATCAACACTAACAAATTGGAGGGTCAAAATATGTGCATTTTCTTAACCTTTGCTTTACTATCTATATGTCCTTAAATTTTGTAATGCATGATTTCAAGATTTGTTAACTACAAAACCTAATGAAAATCATTTGAATAGAACAGTCTACCCGTACCAGCAGCACCGTATCTGGTGCTGGTAACAGCAATTTTATTGAATCTTTTCATAATTTTTTTAGACCATCCTTTGCAAGGCCACCAGAGACAACAAGTCTGACACATAGTCAACGGCTGGAGAGGATGATACAGGAGTATCTCCAAATGAACATCGATGCCATGACTTTGCAAATGGAGCCTTGCTCATTTTGGGCTTCAAATCTTGAAAAATGGCCAGAGCTCTCCACTTACGCCTTGGAGATCTTGTCATGTCCGGCTGCCAGCGTTGTCTCTGAACATGTCTTCAGTGCTGCTGGGTTTGTGCTGACAGATAAGCGCACTCGTCTGTCCAGTGACAATGTGGACAGACTAACGTTCATCAAAATGAACAAGTCATGGATCCATAAGGAATTTACTACCCCTGTGTCATCCTGGGGAGAGTAAATGCTTGTGTATTTTGAATGTGCTTGATGCAAATCTACCTGAGAAGTGTACAACTGGGGCACAAGTGCTGCCACTGAAGGGGTGAGTATCTGTGTGGCCCAATTTTTGGAAAAAAGGGAGACTCCGCTTGGAGTAACCCTTGCTTGCTGTGTTTTTAAAAAGGAGCCAAGATGAACAAGTCATGGTTCATCAAAGAATTTGCTACCTACCCCGGTGTCATCCTGGGGATGGTTAAGGATGGCATATTATTGAATGTGCTTGATGCAAATCTACCTGTGAAGTGTACAACTGGGGCACAAGTGCTGCCACTGAAGGGGTGGGTGTCTGTGTGGCCCAATTTTTGGAAAAAAGGGAGACTCCGCTTGGAGTAACCCTTGCTTGCTGTGTTTTTAAAAAGGAGCCAAGATGAACAGGTCATGGCTCAGCAAAGACTTTGCTACCTACCCCGGTGTCATCCTGGAGACGGTTAAGGATGGTGTATTTTTGAATGTGCTTGAAACAAATCTACCTGTGAAGTGTACAACTGGGGCACAAGTGCTGCCACTGAAGGGGTGGGTGTCTGTGTGGCCCAATTTTTGGAAAAAAGGGAGACTCCACTTGGAGTAACCCTTGCTTGCTGTGTTTTTAAAAAGGAGCGAAGATGAACAAGTCATGGTTCAGCAAAGACTTTGCCTCCTACCCCGGTGTCATCCTGGGGACGGTTAAGGATGGCGTATTTTTGAATGTGCTTGATGCAAATCTACCTGTGAAGTGTACAACTGGGGCACAAGTGCTGCCACTGAAGGGGTGTCTGTGTGGCCCAATTTTTGGAAAAAAGGGAGACTCCGCTTGGAGTCCTCTTGCGGTGTTTTACATTATTTTAGAAGGGCATGCCATGCCTATATCTGTGTCTCGTCCTCCTTTTCCTCGTAACGCTGTTTTGTTTTCGCATATGAATTTGTTCTTGTCACTTTCCCATGTGTTTGTGTTGTGTTGTGAGTTGTTTGTCACCTTTTGGACACCTTTGAGGGTGTTTTCTAGGTGTTTTTATGTGTTTGAGATTGCCTCCCATTGTTTCCTATGGGGTTCGAGTGGTTTGCCGAACCGGTTCGCCGAACCGAACTCGAACTAGACCTCCATTCGACGAGCCGAACTCGAGCCGAACCGCAACCGGTTTGCTCATCTCTAGTCAAGATCCGGGGTACCAGGAAAGCGGTCGGCCATCAAATTGAATCATGAGGTGGAGTTTAGAGGGAACCCCAATGGGACCAGTAACAGTGCCCAGATAGTGAAGAAGATAGATTAGATTCTGTAGATACTGAGCAGATGAGAAGGAAAGCTGTGAAAATAACTGTTGTAAATGTTGAGCGGAGTAGAAGTGAAGTGTAGAAGATCAATCCTTTACATGTTATTAAGAAGAAACCTCGTAATGTTCCATTGCTTGAAAAGACTACTACTGCATTGTGCAGTTCATTGCTTCAGTGTCAGAATAAAGTGTATGGAAGACATCCTGTTAGTAACGCGGCGACCAGGAGGCAAGGGGTTACTGAGCAGCTGCACTGCGACCTGGTATCCCCTGAATGCACCACGACTATTGCTGCCTTCCCCCAAACCCACGTTACAGCACAACGGACCTCCTGGCAATGTTTAGCCAGCTTCACTTGATCTACTTGCATTGGTTCCAGAGGCGCTGCGGAAGATAGACAGCGGAACAATCAGTCTCTGGAATGACGGAGCCGTACGCATCAAAATCCTTTCTTGGTTCACCTCTCTAGAGCGGTCTTGAAACCTGAGGTTGATCCTGATATCCACAGAAATCAGGTCATCTAAGGAGGTTGGAATACCATGACCAGCAAGCTCATCCTTAATTCTTCCGGTCAGATCCTCCCAGAAATCTGCTATTTCTTCCTCAGTATTCCAACTGAGTTCCAAAGACAGGTTACAGAAGTGGTTCACATACTGTCATGTGCTAAAAAGGAATGTCTGAGGAATGGGGCACCTAGACTGAGGGCCAGTCTAAGGGGGCCCTGGCTGTCCCTTATCCCAGAGGTACTTCTGATGGTAAGGAGGTCTGGGCCACCAGCCTAGCCCTTTTCCTGGCCATCCCCGCTCTAATACCCCTTTCCCCCACCCCTGGGGAGGGCCATGGTAGGAGTAATTAATCCCCACACAAAAAGACAGACAAAAGAAACCAAAACTGTATTACACAGCAAACACACACAGAGGAATGGACAATATGTGCGAAGGGGGAAATAAAAACAGGGAGAACATAAACAAACAACGAGAATAGTTCCACAACACACAAAATAATGCACAGATGATCTCCAGAACACTGGAACACCACAGCACATGGATCAGTATGAAATAAGCTATTATCAGCATGGGAGAATCAAATCTACCATTTTAAAAAGGGCAGGAAGGGAAGTAGCTGTGATAGATCTCTGAAGATATATTAATCCAGAGACAATCACCAGGCTAGCAGTACTTAACTCCTTCAAGTCTGAACCAAAGAGAACACAGCTCAGTTGACGCCCAAGCCTGACAGAGAAACTCCAAGGCTTAACACTAGAAGTCCCATAGAGGGGTCATTTAATATTTCTACCTTTGGAACCCAGAGACGGGTCGAATGACCTGAAGGATTTTAGCTAACATTCTATAATCACCGTCTTTTGTTCTGTAATTAAGGCCATTACTGTTGCACCACAGGAGGTTGTTGTTTTCCATTGAGTTTAGCCATTTAGTTTCTAGTTAGTTCTATTAAGTTTGGACTAAGGGTCATTTGACCCTCTTTCGGACTACAGGGGGAGCTCGAAATTTCTGGGACTTCCAGTGTTAACAAGAGACCTAACATATAGAGGCACATTATGCTGTGTGAACAGGGTCACATGCTATCTTGACTAGAGTTGAGCGATGTTTGATGTTCGCCAATTTCATGTTCCAGTGATTTTGGGGGGTGCTCGAGATCGAACTCGAACTCGAGCTTTTTGCTAAAAGCTCGACAGTTCGAGTTACGTTCAAGAACGGTTCGATCAACAAAAAGTGTGGCTTTTTACAGCTACGTGTGCAGGGAGCCATTGCTGGCAGCCTGCGGTAAGCTGGTAACCAAGGTAAATATCGGGATTCCAAGCAAAGCGCTTTGCTTAACCCGATGTTTATCCTGGCTACGTGTGAAAAAATCCCAGAAAGCCACACAGAAGCACTTCCGTGTGACTTCCATCGGATGCTGCTGCAGTCTGTCCCGCTCCAGCCCCAGCCCCGCGGCTGCCGCTCAGCAGTGTCCGCAGCTGCCCACACTGTACGGTGTCCGCAGCTGTCCACACTGCAGTGCCAGAAGCTGCGGGGATGATAAGCGCTGTTAGGAGTTTAGTGAAGTTCCTTACCTGCGGTGAGGAAGTCCTGCCCTCCCGACGTCAGCGCTGTCACTGTCCTCCATGGCCGCCGCTTTTCACATATCCTCTCGCTGCCGACCCGAGACTGTGACTAGCGGGGACGCCACAGGCTCCCGCGATACTTAGTTGTGAAGGCGGCGGTCATTGAACTCAGTGACAGCTCTGCTATCAGGAGTGCAGCGATCAACGCAGGTAATGTACCTCACTATCCTCCTGACAGCAGCACTTGTCATTCCCTGCAGTGACAGCTCTGCTATCAGGAGTGCAGCGATCACCGCAGGTAATGTACCTCGCTATCCTCCTGACAGCAGCACTCGTCATGCCCTGCAGTGACCTCGGCTGACCTATTGATGTTAGCTCAGGTCACTGCATTGCTCTCCTAGCCAATATGGAACATTCTGTTCTTCATTGACTGGAACATTGACTATGGTATGGATCGTCATGGGAACCCCATGGATTACACCAGACCTGGATTTGTTTTTCTTTCTAATAAATTGGTGAAAGAGGGAATGTTTTGGGGCGTGTTATTTCAGATAAAAATGTGTTTGTCGTCTATTTTTTTTATTACTGACTGGGTTGGTGATGTCAGGTATCTGATAGACGCCTGACATCACGAACCCCAGGGCTTGATGCCAGGTGACAATACACATCTGGTATTAATCCCATATAGTACCCCGTTTGCCACCTCACCACGGCAACGGGATTAGCTGGAGCGAAGCACCAGGATTGGCGCATCTAATGGATGCGCCACTTCTGGGGCAGCAGCGGCCTGCTATTTTTAGGCTGGGGAGAGTCCAATAACCATGGACCTCCCTAGTCTGAGAATATCAGACCCCAGCTGTCCGCTTTACCTTTGCTGGTGATCCAATTTTTGGGGGACCCCCACGTGTGTGTTTTTTATAAATTATTTATTTAATTTAAAATAACAGCGTGGGGTGCCCTCAGTTTTGGATTACCAGCCAAGGTGAAGCTAACAGCTGGGGTCTGCAGGCTGCAGCCGTCTGCTTTACCCTAGCTGGCTATCAAAAATAGGGGGAACCCCACGTCATTTTTTTTTTAAATTTATTTATTTTTTTGGCTAAATACAAGGCTAAGCACCCCTTAGTGCCACATGAAAAGCACCAAAGGGTGCAAAATTAGGAGAGTGGGACATTACGTGTCTTTCTGCCATTATAATGACAGAAAAATGCAGGAGAGTGGGACATTACGTGCCTTTCTGCTATTATAATGACAGAAAAGACTGTTATGAAGTGTACAAGCACAAGAAAATCACCAGAGCGCTCTACGCTGTGAAAGGCAGTAGGAAATGGCACTGGAGTGAACATGTGACCGCCTCATGTAGGTTGAAGCTATGGATCCTGGGTAAATTTATGTATTTTCCCTCCTTCAGTTTTTTTGCAGTACGCAAAAAAAACGGAAGGCACACGGATGACAAACGGATGACATATGCACCGTATACGGAACGGAAATGGGTGCCACATGGATGCATCCGTGAAAAAAATGGACCGTTTTTTGCTGACCACAAAAACGGATCGGTCGTGTGAATATAGCCTTATTCTGATCTGCCGTTCATAAACAGCAGGCAGAAATAAGTGAATAGCGCCCCCCAGCGTCAGAAAATCTCCGGTGTTTCAGGGGGTAGCTGAGACCCTGGAGATCATGATTCAGGCCATGTTTTCCGGTCCCCGCTCACGTCATCACCAGTATATACCGTGTACCGATGATCACGTTACAGTAAATGACAGCGCCGGTAAAAAAAAAATGTATCTCCCATCTGGCATGAACAAACATGTCAGATGGGAGATAAATCTCCTCCCAGGTCACCTCCGATCCCCCAATGTCGCCAAAGTGCTCCCCCCTGACCTCCTCCCGGAAATCCAAGATGGCCGCGCACAGCAGCGCGCTGGTCGCATTCACCCTATGCCTCTGATTGATGTCGCATGTGCCATGACACATGCGACAGAAAACTCCTCCCCAGGCCCTGCCAGGTGACCCCCTATATATAACCCCACCGGTGTTCCCTGATGTCCCATGGTACCTGTGCAGCGTTGATCCCCCGCGGACCCCTCCTTCACAATTGACGCTGCCTCATGCACATAGCGGCTGTCAGCTCAGCTTTCTGTATTAAGACACAGTGAGTGGCAGTAACCATGCATCTGTAAGCTACTGCAATGCCCTGCTTATGAGGTAAGGAACATAGTTGATCAGGAGAGCTATACTACATTTCCAAATGGAGGTATTTGATTTTATAGTTGCCCTGCTGAACGACTACCAAACATGAGAGTCCGTTATACGCCAAAAGAAAACATGTCTAAATATCGAGCTCTGTTGTTTAATTTTCATTCAGCTGGATAACTGTACTTAAAGGGGTATTCCATCTCCAAGATCCTATCCAGCAAAATATAAAGTAGGTGGAATAGCAATAATATCAGCAAATACCAATATTTGGAAATGTAGAATAGTTCTCCTGATTAGGCATGTCCTTTCCTCATGAGCAGGGTATTGCAGCTTTGATAGCAACAGTTACGACATGGACTCTGCTGCTATGGAACCGGGGAGAGTGGGTGCAGATTCATTGCACCCACACTCCTCACATGGAGGGTCTGCACTCCTTGAAAATGGGGGATACATTCTCTGAGCGTGTCAACCCATATTCTAGACGGTCCAGAGTCCTCATGGGACCCCCTTATTGTTTTTTCCTTACAATAAATTGGTGAAAGAGGGAATGTTTTGGGGAGTGTTTCTTCAAATAAATTTTTTTTTGTCTATTTTTTTTGTTAGTACTGACAGTTTGTGATGTCGGGTATCTGATAGACGCCATGACATTACAAACTGCTAGGCTTGATGTCAGGTGACCTTACAGCTAGCATCAACCCTATTTATTACCCTGTTTGCCACTGCACCAGGGCACGGGATGAGCTGGGGTGAAGCGCCAGGATTGGCGCATTTAGTGGATGCGCCACTTCTGGGGCACCTGCGGCCTGTTATTTTTAGGCTGTGAAGGGCCAATAACTATGGACCTTCCTACCCTGAGAATACCAGACCACAGCTGTCCGCTTTACCTTGGCTGGTGATCCAATTTGGGGGGGACCCTACTTTTTTTTGTAACTATTATTATTTATAAAATAATTATAAAAAAGAGCCTGGGGTGACCTCCACATTGGATCACTAACCACGGTAAAGCTGCCAGCTGTGGTTTTCAGGCTACAGCCATCTGCTTTACCCTAGCTGGCTATCAAAAATGGGGGGACCCCACGTCATTTCTTTTTAAACTATTTTTTGAAACAAAAAAAATTAATGGACTTCCCTGTATTTTGATTGCTAGCCAAGGTAACGCCAGGCAGATGGGGGTGGCAACCCATAGCTCTCTGCTTTATCTGCGCTGAGAATCAAAAATACCGCGGAGCGCTATGTCATTTTTTTTAATGTTTATTTTTACAGTACTGTGATGTCAGGCAATCAAAATACAGGAAAGCCCATTTTATTTTTTATTTAAATAAATAATTAAAAAATATATATATGGGCTCCTGCTGCATTTTTTGTATTGCTAGCTAAGGGTAATCCAAGCAGCTACTGGCTGCTAACCCCCACTGCTTGGTGTTACCTTCACTGGTAATGGAAATCCAGGGAAGCATTTTTTATTTTTTTTGCCAAAAAAACTCACTTGACGCGAGTGTGGAGACACGGGGCTCAGTGGGTGCTCTCGTCCACAAAAACCCGCCGCCTTTAGAAAGACAGCGTGGCTCAGGGCTCATCCCAACTGAACGCCGGCCTCCTTAACCATGGGCGTAACACTACTCAGACAACACAGGATGAGGGAACCACAATAATTAGACTTTATTGGATCCCCAAACAATTAACGGCACATAACACATAACCAGCAAAACACACAAATGTAACAGGCAACAGAGTCTCACCCTTCCGCTGGCTCACCAGGGATTTAGAATGTCCATGCCTCACAGGTTCCAGGGCTACTTACTCCAATCCAGCAGCACCTCGCTTTCGGCGGGCACCCACCATGACTGGAATAATGCCAGATTTAGGAAGCTGGCTGAGGTCTGCAAAGTCTGTAACAGGTGACTGAACTGTCCCAACCTGAGTGTCCTCCTTAGGTATTCCTGGTATGATGATACAATCCTGGCAGCCGGGGTCGAAATCCCTAGGCTATGGATATGATCTCCAACCGGAACCGGAGTCCGATTGAAGCCATAAGATATCCTGATCCTCTAGTCAGCTCCGGAGAGCTTAGACTGGATCCATCAGCATCCATCAACAACACCTGGTGGCTTAAAGAAATCCCTTTTATAGCCACAGCCTTCCACTTGGATACACTGCGTCCTCATCGATTGGTTGGACAAGATCGCCTCTCCCATTGGATGAATCTCAAGCTGCATGGACAATGTTCATCCAAATGAGGTCTACAGAAAGACTGAGGGTATACATGGAGTCTGCAAGTCACAGACTCAACAATGGCTACTAAGGTAATCACATTAGCAATACACAACTACAATACAATGGTTACTGGAAAAGTCTGGAGAACAATACGTCTGGCTTTCAGTGGCCAATACAATTACATTGAGTCAACAAGAGTTTTGTAAAAACAATGAAGGACTTCTCCCCCATCTATAAGCAATCTATCATGCTGTCTGGCTGAATTTTAAGAAACTTTAACCCATGAGAGTCCATGTCGTCACAGTGAGCTTCGCCATATTTTTGTATGCTAGCCAGGTACAGCAGGCAGGTACGGCTGCCCCCAACCCCCAGCTGCCTATTTGTACCCGGCTGGGAACTAGAAATATAGGGAAGGCCTTTTTTTTTATTTCATGAATTTCATGAAATAATTAAAAAAAAAAAACGCCGTGGGCTTCGCTTCATTTTTGTGTCCAGCCAGGTACAACTGGGCAGCTGGGGATTGGAATTCACAGCACAGGTTAGCCCGAGCTTTCTGGGCGCCTCTGCTGCGAATTGCAGTCCGCAGCCGCCACAGAAAATGGCGCTTTCATTGAAGCGCCATCATCTTGCGCTGTATCCAACTCTTCCAGCTGCCCTGAAGACGGGTGGCTTGCTGGGTAATGATGAGTTAATACTAGCTTTGTTTTACTAGCTAGTATTAAGCCAGAGATTCTTAATGTCAGGCAAGTTTGACCCGGCCATTAAGAATCTCCAATAAAGGTTTAAAAAAAAGACACCACACAGAGAAAAAATACTTTAACCCCTAAAGCCCCCGGGCACTTTCCGTTTTTGCGTTTTTGTTTTTTGCTCCTCTCTTCCGAGAGCCGTAACTTTTTTATTTTTCCATCAGTCTTGCCATATGAGGGCTTCTTTTTTGTGGGACGAGTTGTACTTTTAAATGAAACCATAAGTTTTACCATATAGTGTACTGGAAAACGGCAAATTCCAAGAGCGGAAAAACTGCAAAAAAAGTGTGATCGTACAATAGTTTCTGGGATATTTTATTCACTGTGTTCACTATATGGTAAAACTGATGTATCTATGTGATGCCTGAGGAAGGTCCAAGTTTGTAGACACCAAACATGTATAGGTTTAGTTGTATCTAAGGGGTTAAAAAAAAATTCACAAGCTTGTTAAAAAAAAGTGGCGCACGTTTTGCGCCATATTCCAAAACCCATAGCGTTCTCATTTTTCGGGATCTGAGACTCAGTTACGGCTTATTTTTTGCGTCTCGACCTGACGTTTCTAACGGTACTATTTTTTGCGCAGATGCTATGTTTTGATCGCCTTTTATTGTATTTTGCGCAAAATTTGCGGCGACCAAAAAACGTAATTTTGGCGTTTGGAATTTTTTTGCCGCTACGCCATTTACTGATCAGATTAATTGATTTTATATTTTGATCGGGCATTTCTGAACGCGGCGATACCAAATATGTGTATATTTTTTATTTTTTTAACCCTTTAATTTTCAATGGGGTGAACTGGGGGTGAGTTGAACTTTTAGGGGTTTTTTTATGTTTTTTTTATTTTTAAAACTTTTTCTTTTACTTTTTTTTTTTTATTTTACTAGTCCCCCTAGGGGGCTATAGCAATCAGCAATCCGATCGCTCTTATCTATCTGCTGATCACAGCTATACAGCTGTAAACAGCAGATACAGTCACTTCCTGTTTCACCCTGCTCCAAGCCAGGTGAAAACGAAAGTGAAACTTCGTAGCTGCAGGCGTCATCACAAGACCCTGTGCTACGATGGCAACCACCGAAAGTCACGTGATCATGTCATGTGACTTCCAGTGGGGGCGGGGTAAGTAACTGTCATGGCGGCGCCCATATATATTTCACTGCCAGATTTTGGCAGCGAAATGTAAGGGGTTAATGGCCGTGGGTGGAAGCGATTCCACCCACGACTAGCAGGCACACATGTCAGCTGTTGAAGACAGCTGATATGTGCACGGATCGCCGCCGCCTGCCCACGGCAAGGGGCGGGGATTAACGGCACACGATCCATGACGTAACCAGTAAGTCATGGGTCGTTAAGGGGTTAATAGAAATAAATACACAGACACACTTAGAGACTCCATGTTTATTACTCCCTGTCAGCCCTCCACAATCCTGGTCTTCTGTCTTTCCACTTCAACCCATGCAGCTCTGCTACATCAGACAGCACTGCATGGGAAGAAGACGCTGCTGCTGCATGCAGTAATCACTCTGTATGTGACCAGAGGCTGACGGCTGTAAGCGGTGACGTCACCGCTGACAGATGGGTTACCATAGCAATGATGCTCTGATCACGTGATTCCCGGTGCCGCTATTTACCGGCTGTGACAGCTAGTCCCTGCATGTGAGCTGACTCTGTAAAGAGCGCCGACATGCATAGACGTGGAAGCCCATCATGTGCCAGAGCATCGCTTACCGGAGAGATGCACTGACAGGACCTAGCATGACGTCATAATCATGTGACCAGTCTGTAGCCAATGAGATAATAGATACGTGACTGGTCACATGGCTATTTTGACGTCACGGAAGGTCCTATCATCAGTGCTGGTAACCGGGAGGACGCAGCGATTATCGGAAGGAAAAGCGGCGGGAGACAGAGTGCAGGATGCGTTGCGGCGACCGGTAAGTGTAATGGCAATGTTTAATAACTGTATGTGTACATTTATAATGTGTTTTTAGGTGTTTGTGATTGTCTCCCATTGTTTTCAATGGTGTTCGAGAGGTTCGTTGAACGGCTTGCCGAACCGAACTCGAACGCGGCCTCCATTCGACGAACCGAATCGAACTCGAGCCTCTGGAGCCTCGCTCATCTCTAATCTTGACCCTCAGCAAATCTTGAGCTAAACACCATATGAAACATACTAGACCACAGTAAGGGGTACTTTGCACACTGCGACATCGCTACTGCGATATCGTCGGGGTCAAATCGAAAGTGACGCACATCCGGTAACGACGTCGCAACGTGTAAAGCCTAGATGCGCCAATAAACGATCGCAAAAGCGTCAAGCATCAGTGATTTGTGTAGCGTCGGTCATTTTCATAATGTTCCACCAATAGGAGATACGATGTTGTTGCTCGTTCCTGCGGCAGCACACATCGCTTTGTGTGAAGCCGCAGGAGAGAGGAAAATCTCTTTACCTGCTTCCACTGGCTATGCGGAAGGAAGGAGGTGGGCGGGATGTTTACGTCCCGCTCATCTCCGCCCCTCCACTTCTATTGGCCGCCTGCCGTGTGACGTCGCTGTGACGCCGCACGACCCCCTTAGGAAGGAGGCTGGTCGCAGGACAGAGCGACGTCGCAGGGCAGGTAAGTGCGTGTGAAGCTACCGTAGCGATAATGTTCGCTACAGCAGCTATCACAAGATATTGCATGTGCGACGGGGGTGGGTGATATCGCGCTCGGCATCGCTTGCCGATGCTAGCGATGTCGCAACGTGCAAAGTACCCCTAAGGCTTATCTGAGGAGAGAAGATGCTGCACAGGTGGCAAGGCTCGGATTGTCAAAAACCTTGTGGAACACCTCCAGGAAGCTTTGCAGGGTTGAGATTCTGAGATCCCCTCTCTCCCATAAGATATTTAGCCACAAGAGGGTCTCTCCTCCTAGGTTGGACTTAATGAATATATTAATTGGCCCGGTCTGATGGAAATTTATGAGCCAGAAGTTCAAAGTGCAGCGTGCACTGGTTGATACACCCATGGCATTGGTTGGGGTCATCATCAAACCGCGTAGGAACAGACAAATGGGGTCCAGATCTAAAAACAGGAATGACCGGCTGTGCTGGCTGGATTGATGCAAATATGTAGCCGGCACCAGAGCGTTCAAATGGGTGTTCATGGACCGCAGATAACTCATAATCTGATTCTGCTGTTCCTGCTGGTGGGTCATCTCGTGATAGAAAACCAGAAGCATAGGGGATCTGGGGTAAGCAGGGTATGACCTGAGCAAGCTGTCATGGGTGTGGACCCATTTTACCATGAGGCTTGGCTTACCTTGGAGAGGTGTAATTAAATGATTACGTCTTCACTAGAGCCTCTGATCTGATGGTGAGGTTAGGCTTGTGCTGGAAGGTATCACTCCAGGGCAGTCTCTGGTTTTGCGGCAGCTGACCAGGGGGATGTCCAAGCAGATTCGGACTTAGATAAAGGCAGGACAGGCTGGAACAGACTGGATGGAGGGTACTGAAAGGATGGCTGGAACAGACTGGAGGGCAGGTACTGACAGAATGGCTGGTACAGACTGGACAGAAGGTACTGGCAGGACTCAGGTACAGGAACACAGCACTAAAATGGACATAGGAACTCAGATACTGAAATACTGGGCTAGTACAGAGGCATGAACACTGGTAAATGAATTCAAGGCACATACAAGTTCAGGGGACCTGACAACCAGCAAGTCTGCAGACTACTGACAGGACACATTGCTCAGGCACCTCCCAAAGGGGGAGGATGCCTTAAATACTTAGTGCCTGTCACTCTAGGAGTTGCGGAAGTCCTAATGCACCACATGACACTTTCGTTCAGACCTACAGGCATCTGACACACAACAAAAAACACCACAAACAAGAGGGAACACTGGGGACACTACAACAATGGTGGGCCCTGGTGCTAGTGGTGCTAGCAAGAGGAAAATATGACACCTCCTGCACTCACAAGTGGCTGTACCCTACTCTGCTAGCCAAACCCTATACAGGTTCCACACCTGTCGCCGAACAGGATACCTGAAATCCTGAGAGGCCCTGTAATAACTGTCGCTAGTGAGTTGGCAGGTGAGGATCACTAGTCCCACTGCTGCACAAATACAACATGAAGGGAAAGGTAGACACACAGAGGGGAAAAGGATACAAACACCAAACTTTACAGCTGCAGCCAGACTCGCACCAGACAGCTGGGCACAGGACAGTAACCCAGCAGCTTGTTTTACCAGTGTGGCCAGAATAGAATAAAATCTTTCAACAGATATGGTTGCTGGGTATAGCCACTACTTAAAGGTGAGGGGTGTGGTAACTAAGCAGCTGAATCTGACATGGACTGCTGGAAAGTTGCTGGTAACAAAACTAACATTAACCCATTCAGCACCAAAGGAAAGAAACACATTTAAATTAAGAGTCTCCAAACAGAATAAGACTAAGGCTTTGAACCTATTGCTGGTCTTTATATGCAGAGAGACCACCGTGACAGTACCTCTCAGCAGGCGCTCCCAGGAGACCTATGCGGTGTGTACAGACCCAAGAAGCAGGAGGCAGTAACGGGCACAGAAAACTCTGTTTGGCAGCCAGGAGGGTGAGTGTACTGGCATACCTGCCAGGTGGAGGATGCAGGATAGCATGGAGACACCATCTATAATAAAGAAGACATCAAGATGATGCTATTTATCATATAACATGTATTTTATCATCATAGTTATTTATCTATTGATGTCATGCCATTCACATCTCATTAATTAATTGTATATATGATTTTGCAATATTCAAATAACTGTTCTTCACATAACTGGTACTTTTATATTTCCTGTACATATGACTTTACAAGCTCCTATGTTATTGGTCCTCACATTATTGGTGATATTTTTAGTACCTGTGCCTTATTGATGGTTCATTTACCATTCTTCCTCCTTTGCATCTTGCCCCATATTTTCTCTTTCAGGCACTGACTCCATTCAACTGGTCTTCTGCTTACTCATGGGCAGCGGGTGCGCTTCCTGCTGACAGACTGACATGGGGAACTGCCACCTGTACGTGCACGAGTGTCATGGTGAGCCGTCCGCACTCCCGAGCATGCACCGCTTTCGCCGACAAGCGGCTCTCCTCCTGTCGGCCCTCGTCCATTTGCATATACGCCACAACAAGCACGGCAAATTCAAACATCTGTAGCCTATTATACACTATTTAAAAATCTCTCTTGGGCTCAGCCACATACCTTTGTACCCTAGAAAAAGTTGCTAGCCCCATCAGAAAAACGTGCGTTGGGACACTCCCACTGCTCGGTGACATGGGATTCACCCCCCTGCTCCCAGGTATGTTGACTTAATAAATAACGGTGAGATGTGATCTTTTTGGGCCAATTGTTTCCTTGTCCATACCAAGAACAGTGCAGAGACGGCATGTGAGATTGACCTTTTTCCCTATGTGGTTCACCTCCCAGTTAGTTTAAGCCCTTATTGGGATACCTTATCATTTAGGATGTATGCGCCATTAAATTAGCTTTGCCAGGGTCTCCTCTCTGTCTCCCATTCCCCACCGTTAGTCACCTTCAGTGGTGTTCCTTTAACACCTGACAATCATCATTGTATGCTTTTCCCTGTTACCTTGCCCGTCCATGTTTTTTTCATGTATTTTGTTCATTGCATTACATGCAATTTGTTTAAATTGTGCTAGAAATTTTTGATATAATAAAAATTTGTCTTTTTGAAACGCTCTTTGGTACTTACATTTCGTGTTCACTTGTTTCATATGTTCTCATGAAGTTTGTGCCTACTCTGGGGGCCGTCATAGTATCAGCTTCTGAAGCCAACCTATCATGGCTTTATTGTTTTTATGCTATAAGTTCTCAATAGAGTTTATGTGAGGAGCCATGTCGTTATTTTTTCATCCTTAAGGATTTTACTGACTAGCCATACAGTGGAATACCTTGATTCATGCAATAGAGCAGAGAGGTTTTCAAGAAAAATGAAAACCTTTTCCTTTACCACTGCTTGAAACTGGATTTAGGTTTGGGAGTTGGGTTTGAGTGCATCTTCAATCTGAAAAGGTCCAACTGGGTCATTTTTAATAATTCCAGCCCATACCAGTAGCCCACTACAAACTTGCTGGCGTGTGAGTCCAAGTGGAGATCTCTGCTCATTACTGATTTAACCACGGTCCCATCCATCTGATCTATCAAGTTTCACTCTCACCTCATCAGTCCATAACAATATGACAGCACTGAAGGATAATGAGTTCTTGATAGTTTCACATTTGATTCTTCTCAAATGTTTGACAGTTAATTTTCATTTTTATTCTTCAAGAAAATGTTCAATGTGTCTGTGATCACACCCCGATATGTTAGCAATTTCAAGAGTGCTGCATTTCTATGTAAGACAACATTTTCTTTTTACTTTACAGAGTTACTTAATTCTGCCTAATATTTATGCACATCTTCATAAAGAGTGTATATATCTTTAGCCCACACCTTCTACCATCGGGCACTCCATACACATGGTGGATCCCCTGCAGCTCATGCTGCCATACCCTCATCCAGCACCCCCCCTCAACGCTTTTGGGTATTGTCATAGCCTGGCTTCCCATGCACAGATATCCTTGACAAAGACCTTGAACAGATCGAAAAGTCGACTTTGGATATTCTCTGTGGTGCCAATTTGGAATAAAATTATTCACTTTTTGCGGCATTCATGAACTCTATTTGTATCATTTGGTGCTGAGGTTATATCTGATGACGTTGAGGACTAAAGGCGGCGTTACATGCAACAATTTATAATGCGATCGCATGAGCGATCGCACCCGCCCCCGTCGTTTGTGCATCACGGGCAATTCGTTGCCCGTGTCACACAAAGTCGTGAAACCCCCGTCACACGTACTTACCTCCCTAACGACGTCGCTGTGGGCGGCGAACATCCTCTTCCTGAATAGAAGCAGAGGGGCGGAGATGAGCGGGACGTAACATCCCGCCCACCTCCTTCCTTTCTCATTGCCGGCGCGACGCAGGTAAGCTGTGTTCGTCATTCCCGGGGTGTCACAGGTAGCGATGTGTGCTGCCACGGGAACGGCGAACAACCGGTGCGCAGAAGGAGGAACGACATTATGAAAAGGAAATGACGTGTCAACGAGCAACGATAAGGTATATTTGAGTATTTTTGCTCGTTAACAGTCGTTCGGAGGTGTCACACGGTACGACATCTCTAATGATGCAGGATATGCGTCACAAATTCCGTGACCCCGACGACATATCGCACAATGTATTGTACCCTGTAACGCCGCCTTAAAGGGTACTTTACACGCTGCGATATCGGTACCAATATTGCTAATGAGAGTACCCACCCCAGTCAGTTGTGCGAAAGGGGAAAATCGCTGCCCGTGGCGCACAACATCGCTTACACCCATTACACGGACTTACCTTCCCTGCAACGTCGCTCTGGCCAGCAAACCTCCTCCTTTCTAAAGGGGCAGTTCTTGCGGCGTCACAGCGACGTCACACGGCAGCCGTCCAATAGAAGCGGAGGGGCAGAGATGAGTGGGACGTAACATCCCGCCTACCTCCTTCCTTCCGCATTGCCGGTGGACGCAGGTAAGGAGATGTTCGTCGGTTCAGCGGTGTCACACATAGCAAAGTGCGCTGTCGCAGGAACGACGAACAACATCGTACCTGCAGCATCAACGATATTAAGGAAATGAACGACGTGTCAACGAGCAACGATTTTTCACGTTTTTGCGATCGTTGATCGTCGCTCATTGGTGTCACATGCTGCGATGTCGCTAACGGCGCCAGATGTGCGTCACTAACGACGTGACCCTGACGATATATCGCTAGCAATGTCGCAGCGTGTAAAGCACCCTTTAAGGCTGCTTTACACGCAACAACATCGCTAACGCGATGTCGTTGGGGTCACGGAATTCGTGACGCACATCCGTTCTTGTTAGCGATGTCATTGCGTGTGACACGTACAAGCGACTGCTAACGATCAAAAATACTTACCTTATCGTTGATCGTTGATACGCTGTCCAGTTCCCAAATATCGTTGCTGTTGCAGGACGCAGGTTGTTCGTCGTTCCTGCGGCAGCACACATCGCTATGTGTGACACCGCAGGAACGAGAAACCACATTATACCTGTGGCCACCCGTAATGAGGAAGGAAGGAGGTGGGCGGGATGTTCGTCCCGCTCATCTCCGCCCCCTCCGCTTCTATTGGGCGGCCGCTTAGTGACGTCGCTGTGACGCCAAACGAACCGCCCCCTTAGAAGGGAGGCGGTTTGCCGGTCACACCACGTCGCTAGGCAGGTAAGTAGTGTGACGGGTCCGAGCAATGTTGTGCGCCATGGGCAGCGATTTGCCCGTGACGCACAACCGACGGGGGCGGGTACGCACGCTAGCGATCTCGCTGCGTGTAAAGCGGCCTTTAGTCCATTTCTCGAGCGCAATATATACAGTGTGCTGGATTTTCTTTGTATGCTTCTATAATTAGATAACTACACATAACCTGATATGCTTCAATTCAATAAACATTCAAGTTTATACAACTTGAAGTTTGAAAATATACATAAAAATTATGATATGGTTAAAATACTCGCCTGATGTAAAGAGATTATTGTTATGTCAACTGTTAAGGTCCACAAAAAGATACTGTTTCCATTATTTAAAAAATTTGCATACAAATTTAAAGAGCACTACTCAAGTCCATTGCTTGTTTTGTATTGCCGTTTAGCCCCATTCAATTGATAAAAGCCAAAGCTGTGATACTAATTACCAGAGGAGTAAATTGAAACTTGTGTTCATCAGTGCAAAATGTCTAGCAGACACTATAACTATCGCAGTTCTTTAATATTATTGGTCTTCTTATATAGGCCCATGGGACCTTTTGGGCCCTTCTTAGCTTCAAGGCAAATGGAACCCGTGTACCCCCTTTAATAACGTCCCTGCTAGCCATTGCCTAAATAAAACAGTGGTATCATGGCCAGAAAAAGGCATATTTTTTTCAAAATCAAATCTTATAAAAAAAATCTTGTAAACGTCTTAAAAAAACCAAAATCTTTTGAGTGACCTAGAAATAGTCACAAAACAATAAAGGAAAATAATTCAAAAGTTATATTAAATATTAGTTCCTTTTTAAATTTGCTGAAAAAGTGTCATTCTAAAAACAGCTTACAGACAAATCCAAGTGTGAAATCAACCTTAATAGAATGTCAAGACTGATTCACAACTACCAGTAGTGAAGGGGGCTTCATTAAAGAAAAGAACTGCAGAAAATGCAGGGATTGGACTGCAGAGGAATGGGGTAAAACAATTATCTTTGAAAAAGCCCCAATCAAACTTACAAGTTTGCCTAAGAACACTGCCATGAATAAAGAATGGTATCCAAACATACTTCAGGAGCAACGTCTCCAAAATATTCAGGAGTAATTTGGTGAGGTGAACAATGATTTCTCCAGCATGATTGAGGATCATATGACAAAGCAAAGTGATAACTAAGTGATCCAGTCAGCAAAACTTTATATTTTTAGGTACATAGCCAGACCTCAATCCCATTTAGAATGTGTGGTTCATCCTCGAAATCCAGGTAGACAAACAAAATCATAGAAATTGTGATAAACCACAAAAACTCATTGGCAAAAATCTTTTGCCTTCAGTAATGATTTCATCCAGTAACCAGCATGCCAGGGTGAATTGCAAAATCTTGAAAAGAAAGGTTTAACACTGCAAATATTGAGTTTTTGCATAAACCTGATGTATTTGTCAATAGAAGTTTAAAAACTTATGAAATGTTTTTCATTTTCCTTCAGTAACCTCAGAAACATCTTAGTAAAACATATACCGTCACCTACTGTATCCTCAACCCCTTCCCTGCAGACTGTGAGCCCTCGTGGGCAGGGTTCTCTCTCTCTCCTCTTGTACCAGTCTGTGCCTTGTATTGTTCATGATTATTGTACTTGTCTATGTATGCCCTTTCTCACATGGAAAGCGCCATGGAATAAATGGCGCTATAATAATAACAATAATAATCTAAAAACATTGAAGCAGCAACCTTTGTAAATAAACAAAATTTGTAAGTTTCAAAGCTTTTGGCCATGATGGTACTTGAGAAATATCATTATTTTTGGCTATTATATGACTTATATCCAGCGTTTTCACCAGTTTTCACCTCTGCATACTCCATCTCTAATTTACAATTGACTCCGAGCTGGTGGGAGGAAACAAGCAACTATGATGACTCTTATACACAGTATAGTACAGCACAGTACAATACAGCACACAGAGAGGGATTCCTGCCCTTCATTTTATTTTAGCACAAAGAGAGAAATAGCCTCATTGAGAAAATTACACAGCAGTAGAGAACATTGTATATGGGAATCCAGCACTGAAGTGTCGTGAAGACTTTTTAGAAAATTCAGCACAATCTGTCTATGTCTCCCTCTGCTTGTTTCCTTACTTTGCTCCTTAGGCTATGTGCTCACATTGCGTCGAGGTAGTTGCAGTTCTAAACGCCTCCTCTGGCAGAAATGGTTTTTGCCAAAGTTGATTTTGATCATAAAAACACAATAAATACACGTGCGTTTTTACCGCGTTTTAGCCACGTTTTTAGCGTGATTTACATGCTTTTTCATTGCTTAAACTCAGATGCGTTTTGAACATAAAGACACTGCTAAATAAAATGTATACATACAAACACTTTGAAAAAAGAAAGAAAAAAAAAGAAAACAAATATAATTATTTAAATCAAAACAAAAAGTTATATTTAATATACTTATAGCGGTTTTATTCTATTTACGGTTAATATAACATTAAATTAATATTTTTAATTATTTTAATTGTCGGACTATGTGTGTGTGTAAAGGGAGATATCATTCCATTATTTTGATGTCATAAACGCATGTTTTCTGCACCAAAAAAGCATGTAAAATGCTGGAATTTTGATGTTGCTTGCTTTTTGCTACTTCTCATTGACTTCAATGTTAGCAAAACGCAGCCCAAATGGCAAAAACAATTGGCATGCTGCTTCTTTGAATGCTGAGTTTTTGCCCAAAATTATGCAAATTAAATGCAGCATTTTGAACTGCAGGGTGTGCACAAGAAATGCCTATTTCTCATAGACTTTGCTTGGAAATCAAAATGCATGCATTTTGGCATTAAAAAGGTGCAGTTGAAAACGCTGCTGAAAAGCATGTAAAAACGCATTGTGGGCACATATCCTTACTCCTACTCCCCATAGAGTATAATTGGCTGTGTTACATGATACCAGTGAGCAGGCTGTACGTCTTTTATGAGCAAGGTGTATTTGAACTATTTTTTATCAGAATGGATGATGAGTTCAGGAGGCAGCTGGAAGCAAAAAAAGGTGTCTTATCAGTAGAATAAATCTGATGATTATTATTATTATTTACTAGCTGTAGTACCCGGACGTTGCCCTGGATAGTAACTGTCTCTCTGTCTCTCTCCCAGTCTCTGTCTGTGTGTCCCTGTCTGTCGCTTTCCTTGACTGTCTGTGTCTATGTCTCTGTCTGTCAGTTTCTATCTCTGTCTGTTTTTGTATCAGTCTGTCTCTATCTCTGTGTCTGTCTGTCTCTCTCTATCTCTGTGTCTGTCTCTATGTCTGTGTCTGTCTGTCTCTCTCTTTCTCCATCTGTTTCTTACCCCATCTGTTTCTTACCCCGTCTGTCTCTTTCCCCGTCTGTCTCTT
Organism: Anomaloglossus baeobatrachus; assembly: GCF_048569485.1. Taxonomy (NCBI): domain Eukaryota; kingdom Metazoa; phylum Chordata; class Amphibia; order Anura; family Aromobatidae; genus Anomaloglossus; species Anomaloglossus baeobatrachus. The sequence goes on along the minus strand of NC_134354.1, from coordinate 587,774,596 downwards.
TCCCCGTCTGTCTCTTTCCAGGTCTGTCTTATTCCAGGTCTGTCTCTTTCCCCATCTGTCTTTATCCCAGGTATATCTCTTTCCCAGGGCTGTCTCTTTCCCAGGTCTGTCTCTTTTCCCATCTGTCTCTTTCCAGGTCTGTCTCTTTCCCAAGTCTGTTTCTTTCCCAGGTCTGTCTCTTTCCCCAGTCTGTCTCTTTCCCAGGTCTGTCTCTTTCCCCATCTGTCTCTTTCCCCAGTCTGTCTCTTTACCCAGTCTGTCTCTTTTCCCTGTCTGTCTTTGTCTATCTCTTTGTTTGAACCTTTCCCTGTCTGCCTGTCTCTGTCTCTCTCTTTCATTGTCTGTATCTATTTCTCTGTCTCTTTCCCCGTCTGTCTCTATCAAGGTCTGTCTCTTTCCCCTCTATCTTTGTCTGGCTCTCTGGCTGTCTCCTCTTTCCCTGTCTGCCTTTCTCTGTCCCTGTCTTCCTGTCTGTCTGTTTTTCCCCATATGCCTCTTTCCATGTCTGTCTCTTTCCCTGTCTGTCTCTGTCCCCATCTGTCTCTTTCCCCATCTGTCTCTTTCCCAGGTCTGTCTCTTTCCCAGGTCTGTCTCTTTCCCCAGTCTGTCTCTTTCCCCAGTCTGTCTCTTTCCCCGTCTGTCTCTTTCTCAGGTCTGTCTCTTTCCCCGTCTGTCTCTTTCCCCATCTGTCTCTTTCCCTGTCTGTCTCTGTCTGTCTCTTTCACCGTGTGTCTCTGTCTGTCTCTTTTACCGTCTGTCTTTGTCTGTCTCTGTCTGTCTCTTTTACCGTCTGTCTCTTGTCTGTCTCTTTCACCGGCTGTCTGTCTGTCTGTCTCTATCTCTCTGTCTCTTTCCGTGTCTGTCTCTATCTGTCTCACTCTGTCTCTCTGTCTCTAGCTGTCTCCCCACCGACATCATATTACCTCACACATAAGCTTCTTATACTATAATGTCTTTTGTTCCTATAGGAACCAATCACAGCTGCTATTAAAACCAGTAGTTCCAGGCTCCATTTACTTTAATGGAGGCATGTTTTTTGGAAAGTAACTGTAAAGCGCGGGGTTAAATTTTCCTGTCAAAACATAGTCTACGACGTTCCCTGGGTCACATGAGATGTTTGTGCAAAATTTTGTGATTGTAAATGCGACGGTGCGGATTCCTTTAGGAGACATACACACACACGCACACATACATACATACTCACATACATACACAAATGCATACATACACTGAGCTTTATATATTAGACTGCTATAGAACTATTTATTACATGGCGTTTCACATGTGAAAAAGAGATATACATAGTAAAAACAAGTGCAATATTCCTGGACAATACAAGGCACAGACTGGTACTGGAGGAGAGAGGACCCTGCCGGTGAGGGCTTACAGTCTACATATTACTCTGATAAGATATTTTACATACAGTGTATTTTTGCAAAGTTTGTTCAAATTACATTTTTCATTTAATCAAATCTCCCTCTATACTAATTCAATAGGAAATACAACTCTTGATGATTATAGCTTATACAAGGTGCAAATCTTAGTGATAGAATCCCAGGCAGAAACCAGTCTTACATCAGACAACTGAGTAAATCTTTTCAGTTCATATCTTAATGTACCTGGCACTAGAGCTATGTTCTTCTTGGATGATGTTGGTTCACCACACTACTTATTCTGTAAGGGTATTTTCCTCTCTGCCTCTTTCTGGCCTCTGATTTTAGCTAACAATTGCTGCTGCTGCTTCACTTGACTTACCAGTCTGAAATGTTTCTTTCTCTCACATATTCTGACCCTCAAATAATGTTACTGCACAATGCTTATGGTTTGTGCACAATCCCCCAAGCTCTACTGGCAATAGTCCTTGTTAAAGTGACACGTTATCTTGTCAACTAGTCAAACCCACGTGCTCAGGTAACAAACTATCTCCCATCATACAGTAAACGATTTGCAAATAAGGTAGTAAACACAATGCAAACCATTAAAATACATGCTTATAAACAACTAGAAGGTGGCCCGATTCTAACGCATCGGGTATTCTAGAATTTATTGTGTAGTTAATGTATGTTTTTTGATATATATATCGATGTTGTTGTGTGTAGTTGCCAGTGTTTGTGTAGGGCACTGTAAATGTTCTGGGTGTTGTCTGGGTGGGGGTGTGTGTGAGAGCGGTGTTGTATGTGTGTTGCGTTGTGTGTGTTACATAGTTACATAGTTACTAAGGTTGAAAAAAGACCTAGGTCCATCTAGTTCAACCTTCCTCCACCAGTTCTACAAAGTCATTTATAACCAACAATGTTGTGTGTACTGAGGAAATCATCCAGCCCTTTTTTGAAAGCTGTTATAGTATCTGACATTACTAACTCTTGTGGTAGGGCATTCCACAGTCTGACTGCTCTAACTGTAAAGAACCCTTTCCTATTTAGCTGTCGGAATCGCTTTTCTTCCACTCGCAGTGAATGCCCCCTGGTCCTTAGTATTGTCTTCGGAAGAAATAAGTCATGTGCCAGTCCTTTATATTGACCACACATGTATTTATACATATAAATGAGATCTCCTCTGAGACGTCTTTTTTCTAAGCTAAACATATCTAACTTTTTCAACCTGTCATCATATGGGAGGCCTCCATTCCTTGTAGTAGTCTAGTTGCCTGCCTTTAAACTGACTCTAACTTCTGAATGTCCTTTTTAAAATTTGGAGCCCCAAACTGAATCCCATATTCCAGATGTGGCCTTACAAGTGATTTATAGAGGGGCAACAATACGTTGGGATCACGGGATCTAATCTCTCTTTTTATACACCCTAGAATCTTGTTTGCTTTTGCAGCTGCTGCTTGACATTGAGTTCTGCTGCTCAGCTTATTTGTAATGAGAATACCCAAGTCCTTCTCCTGTTCTATAGTCCCGAGTTTACTTCCATTTAATGTATACGCAGTTATAGGATTACTCTGTCCTAGGTGCATTACTTTACATTTATCAACATTAAATCTCATTTGCCAAGCATCTGCCCATTCTGACATCTTATCCAGATCTTTTTGTAATATTATACTATCAAGGTCAGTTTTTAATATCCTACATAGTTTGGTGTCATCAGCAAAGACTGACACTTTACTATCAATCCCATCCACAAGGTCATTAATAAAGAGATTAAAAAGAATTGGTCCTAGCACAGATCCCTGCGGCACCCCACTGCTGACTATGGCCCATTTAGAGAATGTTCCATTTATGACTACTCTTTGTTTCCTATCTTTTAGCCAATTCCTTACCCAGTTGCATATAGTTTCCCCTAGTCCTTGCTTCTGGAGCTTTAGTATAAGGCTATTATGTGGTACAGTATCAAATGCCTTTGCAAAGTCCAAATAAATCACATCAGCTGCATTACCAATATCCAAGTTTGCACTTACCCCCTCATAGAACCCCAACAGGTTGGTTAAACACGATTTATCTTTCATGAATCCATGCTGTCTGTCAGTTATTATATTATTTTCTGCAATATATTTTTGCATGTTATCCCTTAAAATGCCCTCAAAAACTTTGCATGCTACTAATGTCAGGCTTACTGGACGGTAGTTGCCTGGATCTACCCTCTTACCTTTCTTAAATATCGGTACCACATCAGCAATCCTCCAATCCTGAGGCACCAACCCTGTTACAAGCGAGTCTAAAAAGATAAGATACAGTGGTCTGTCAATTACGGAGCTCAATTCCCTCAATATTCGTGGATGAATGCCATCTGGCCCTGGGGATTTGTCGATGTTTAATTTACTCAGAGGTAGGCGTACTTCTTCTTGTGTTAAATTAATTATATCGGGTGGTGAACTTTGATTTTTCACTTGTCGAATGATGCCTGGTTTAGTCAGTTCCTTGGTGAACACAGAAGAGAAATGCCTATTTAATATCTCAGTCTTTTGTTTGTCCTCTATAACTAACTTGTTATTATAGTTTAAGGGGCCTATACTATCCTTTGTTTTCCTTTTGGCATTAATGTATTTATAAAAGATTTTGGGATTTATTTTAATGTCATTGGCGATTTTTGTTTCAGTAGCTAGTTTTGCTTGTTTGATTTCTTTTTTGCATTGCCTATTGATATCTTTATACTCCTGAAATGCTATTTCTGTATTCTCAGCCTTCAAGATTTTAAACGCCCTTTGTTTTTGTTTTATTATACTTTGTACAGTCTTATTTAGCCATACTGGTTTCTTTTTATTCCGGGACGTTTTATTACCAGAGGGTATACGTTTTTTACAGGACTCTAGCAGTATATCCTTAAACTTTCCCCATTTATGTTCAGTATCCCCAGTTACCATGACTTTGTCCCAATCTACACATTTAAGCTCTTCCCTTAATTTGTTGAAATCAGCTTTCCTAAAATTCCAGGTTTTAGCATTTCCCCTTTGAAATGTTTTATTGAATATTATGTTGAAGCTTACCATATTATGATCGCTGGTGCCCAAGTGCTCCCGGACCTGTAGATCTGAAATTGTATCTGGTCTATTTGACAGGACCAAATCTAGCAAATTATCTCCCCTCGTCGGTTCATCTACCATCTGAGAGAGGTAATTCTCTTGAATGGTAGATAAGATTTTACAGCTTTTAGCACAACCAGAAGATTCTATGTCCCACTGTATGTCTGGATAGTTGAAATCCCCCATAATAAGAACCCGATTATTATTAGGCAAATTAGCTGCTTTTTCAATTTGTTCCAGCCTTTCACCGTCTATTTGTTCAGGTATGTTAGGAGGCTTATAGCAAACTCCAATTAGCATTTTTCCATTATTCCCCTCCCCATGTACATTTACCCATACTGACTCTACATTGTTGCAGTTCCCCCCAATGTCATCATTCAACGCAGGTTTTAGGTTAGATTTGATAAATATACACACCCCACCACCTTTTTTGTCTTTCCTGTCCCTCCTAAATGTATTATAACCCTGTATGTTTGTCACCCAGTCATGGCTTTCATCCAGCCAGGTTTCCGTAATGCCCACCACATCATAATCCATGGTTGACATAAGAGTCTCCAATTCATTCATTTTGTTTGCAAGACTTCTTGCATTTGCCAGTAGACATTTAATCCTATTAACACCTTTATTAATCCTAGCCTCCCTATGTTCCTTGCATGTCCCATCCCCCCCTAATCCTTCATTGACCCCTACCATCTCACTGTCTTTATCTGCTCTATCTATCCCCTTTTTTGCTCCACTACCCTCCCCCCAGATCCTAGTTTAAAAGCTCCTCCATCCGTCTCACCATTTTCTCCCCCCGCACAGCTGCGCCTTCCCCATTGAGGTGCAGCCCATCCCTACCGTAGAGCCTGTAGTCGACTGAGAAGTCAGCCCAGTTCTCCATGAACCCGAACCCTTTCTTCCTGCACCAATTCCTAAGCCACGTATTTATCTCCCTAAGCTCCCGCTGTCTTTCTAGTGACGCTCGTGGCACCGGTAGTATTTCTGAAAACACCACCTGTGTTGCGTTGTTTGTGGAGCGCTGTGTGTCTACAGCGTTCTGTGTGTGTGGTGCTGTGTGTTGCACGGTTTGTGTGGGTGTGGAGTGCGTGTGTGTATTTTGGGGGAGGTATGTTTTGTGCAGTGTGTGTTGCGCGGTATGTGCGTATATTTGTGTATGCCACGGTGTTTGTGTGTTGGGTGTTGTGTCTGTGCGGCGTTGTCTGTGTAGGGCGGTGTTTGTGGTTCCCAGTGTGTGTGTGGTGTGTTGTGCGGTGCGCGTGTGGCGCTGTGTGTGTGTTTTGGGGGGAGGTGTGCACCCCCATCGTGCTCCATCCCCCATGCTGCGCACCCTCCATTGTGCTCCTTCCCCCATGCTGCGCACCCCCCCATCGTGCTCCATCCCCCATGCTGCGCACCCCCATCGTGCTCCATCCCCCATCATGCTCCATCCCCCATGCTGCGCACCCCCCATCGTGCTCCATCCCCCATGCTGTGCACCCCCCATCGTGCTCCATCCCCCATGCTGCGCACCCCCCATCATGCTCCATCCCCCACGCTGCGCACTCCCATCGTGCTCCATCCCCCATGCTGCGCACTCCTCATCGTGCTCCATCCCCCATGCTGCACTCCCCCCATCCTGCTCCATCCCCCATGCTGCGCACCCCCCATCCTGCTCCATCCCCCATGCTGCGCACTCCCCATCGTGCTCCATCCCCCATGCTTCGCACTCCCCATCGTGCTCCATCCCCCATGCTGCGCACTCCCCATCGTGCTCCATCCCCCATGCTGCACACCCCCCATCGTGCTCCATCTCCCATGCTGCGCACCCCCCATCGTGCTCCATCCCCCATGCTGCGCACCCCCCATCGTGCTCCATCCCCCATGCTGCGCACTCCCCATCATGCTCCACAGTCACACATGAGACAGTATACACGCACACATCTGATCGCATACACTCACACCCCACTTCTCCCTGTGCCCTCCGGGTGGGCGGTCCCAGCAGCTGTGCTGCACGCCATGCTCCTCTGCCGACACTCACAGATCCGATCGCATACACTCACACATCAGAACACACGCACACACCCGATCGCATACACGCACAGACCCGATCGCATACACGCACACACCCGATCGCATACACGCACACACACACTGACGATATCGCACATACGCGCTCACACACTCAGAACATCCGGAGATACCACATGCCTCCGGCCATGTGATCCTCCGGCAGGTCCTGGAAGGTCACTGCACGCACAAAATCGCCGCCGAGAAGTAAGCGATATCACTGGATGTTGTTGTGTGTTGATGTGATCTGATGTGTGTGTGAGGTGTGTGTGAAAGTGAGTGATCTGATGTGTGTGTGTCTGTTCTTATGTGTGTGTGTGCGTGTGTGTGTGTGTTCCGCCACTGCAGGACCTTGATGCGCTCACCTGCTCCCGGTCGGCGTCTGGTGAGTATGACTGCGGGGTCTTCTTTCTTCTGTCTTCTCTCTTCTGGGGGTGTCCGCTGCCTATAATGAAGTGTCTTGCAGTGTCTTTAACTCTTTCACCGCTGCATGACACTTTATTATTGACCGCAGCGTATGCCGGCTCCCTGCACATGTGTACCGGGAGCCGGTGTACGCTGGAGCGGGCCTGAGCGGGCGAGGCGTCAGCGTATGCCGGCTCCCTGCACATGTGTACCGGGAGCCGGTGTACGCTGGAGCGAGCGATGCGTGCGGAGGTCCGGGGCGAGCGGCTAATCCATGTGGGGGGCGGGGCCAGGCCGAGGAGAGCGGCCAATCCGTGGGGGGCGGAGCCAGGCCGAGCCCAGGGCGGCTAAGCCATGCGGGGGGCGGGGCCAGGCCGAGGCGAGCGGCCAATCCGTGGGGGGAGCGGGGCCAGGCCGAGCCCAGCGGCCAATCTGACAGTTGTCACTTTTATGACACTTACGGTGACACTGTTACGTGACACAATTTTGGAGCAAGACAGACAGACAGACAGATTAAGGCAATTATATATATAGATTTTTTTCATCACCATTAGCTGCTGCTAAACCTATGAAGCTTTGTTCTCACAATGAGGCTTCATAATTTTTGAACTACAGATTTGGAATATGCCATTGGAATGCATGGACTACGTTGGACCTGCCTGGGCTTATTTTTTTCTAATAAAATGGTGAACTAAGGATAGTGTCTTGTCTTTATTTCTCTCCTTTTATGTCTTTCAGGTTTCCCTTTTCGGACTACGTCGGATTACCTGGACCACGTTGGATCTGCATGGATATTTTTGTAAATAAACTCGTGAACCTGACAAAGTTTCTGGGAGTGTTTTTCAAATAATGTATTTTTATGTCTGTGTTTATTTCTTTTGACTTATTGGGTTAGTAACAGGGGTGTCTTATAGACACCTCTCCATTACTAACACCAGGTCTTGATGCAAGCTGAGACTACTCAGTTGACATGAACTCCAAAAACCATTACCCTAATTACCATCATACCAGGGCCCAAAAACCCTTTAGAGACACATCAAAGGCACTAAAGGGTGCAAGTATATAATATGAGGTGGGGGTGTGACATACAGTTGCATGATATCTATCTATTTAATATCTTTCTATCATCTATCTATAGCTTTATCTATTATTTGTTTTCCTTGGAGATCAGAAGCCACATGCATGGTCATTGTGCCATTTGATTTTTTTTCTCGCACCTATTGACTTGCATTGGTGAGTCACATCCGGAACACGCGGCCACTCGCAGCATGCTGCAATGTTTTACGCATATCGAATTCGGCAGAGGAAAAATTTTCAGATCTGCTCTGCCTCATTCACTAGCATTGGTCAGAGAGCAATGGGAAATTTTCTTGCATTGCACACATCCAATATAAATGCTAATGTGAGCGAACCCCAACACAGAAAACACAGCACTGGAACATCACAGCACAATATAGTATAATTAGACACCTTACCTTACATCAGTCAGTGGCTTGTGCAATATTAGTTAAAGTATGATGAAAAATTATAAAGAATGTATGTAATTTGTAAAACCTGGCTACATTGTACCAGGAAGAAGCGCAAAATGACTGGTGTCACTGTTTCATAGTGTTTCATATGCTTCCCTGCTGTTTTACTTTTTTTAAAAAAAAAATAAAGCCATGGAATTTTTATGACTGGTGAGTGGTGCAATTTTTATCTCCTTTGCATGTATCTACAAGCTGTTTGCATTATATTTTGCTGTTATTGCAAAATACTGCTAAATTAATTGGGAATAACGAAATTGAGAGTGCCCGTATTCACTTTATGGACTGTTTTACCCTTGGCTACATCGGTGGGTTCAATTCTGTTGTATTGTGCAGCCAATCACTTTTTAAATAGAGATAGCACTTCTCCACCCTGCCTGGGACTCCAGCATCATAATTTCCATTAACAGCCTAAAAGATTTTGGGGTCCTATGGATGAGTTCATAGAAAGAAACAACATCAGCTCCAACGCTGTTTGGAAAATTGGAATATTATCTTATGTTTGTACTTCGAGTTGAAAAAGAATTTTGAAGAATTTTTCCCTTTATTTGTATTTAAAAAATCAACATAATAAAACTGGTTCAACCATTAATTGGATGACCCCAAAGTAGCAATACAATGCTTTTCTGCCCCAGAATATATATGCAGTCTTACAACTTCCATTGCATCCAGACAGCCTCAGTTATCCCTTACATCTGGATTGTGTGCAAAGAAAGTTGAAACTCGTTAAGACACATATTGTTATTCTTAAAATACCTTTCTTGTTGTTAAAGCAGACAAGTTGGCTTTGGCACTCAACAGTCTCTAAAGACTACATTTGATTAAGGCACCGGACCAGATATATTAAGAGAGAAATTTTGCACCATTCCATGTGGTTTATATAATTTTCATTTAAACCATAGAGTGAAAATAGTCTTTTCTCACTCATTTGAAAAGAAAATCATGGTCGAAGTCATTGGGTGTTCTGTTAAAAGTTATAAAATGACTGTAACCCATTAATGCTGGGAAGGGAATAATTTAATTATCATCTTTAAATGTGAAACACAAAAGTTCTCACTTTGGAACATAGCAAGTGTTCTCTAAAAACTAGCAAAAATAGTCAAGAGAAAAAACTAACAAATGTCACAGTTTCCACTATTGGCATTAAATCATTTGTATTAGCTGCTTGTGGTTTTATGCAGTGAAACATGCCAATTCCTAAAGTATAATGAGGTTTTCTATGTAAGATGTACAAGGTGACTAAGCACGCATTGACATTATGCTAGTAAAAATAAATTGTAACTGTTGCAGTAATGAAAAAATCATTAAAATAAAATAAGAAAAAACAAAAGATGAAACTCCTCATGCATATAACGTTTTTATTTTTTTTAGCTGTTTTCACTTAATGACGTGATACTTTTTGTGCTGATAGGTAATAATTAACTTAACTGAATAGTCATTAGACACTCAAAGTGTTACGATGTGACTGAGGGATAGCAAGGGAAAGGGGCTCTGATGATGTCCCTCATGCTAGGGGACAATAGGCTATCCCTAAACTCAGGGTTAAGCGGGTTTTACATGCTGCAATCTCGCTAGCGAGATTGCAAGCGATCGTACCCGCCCCCGTCGGTTGTCCGACACGGGCAAATGGCTGTCCGTCGCGCACAACCTCGCTTACCCCCGTCACTCGCACTTACCTGTCCTGCGACGTGGCTCTGGCCGGTGATCCACCTCCTTTCTAAGGGGGCGTGTCGTGCGGTGTCACAGCGATGTCACACGGCAGGCATCCAATAGAAGCGGAGGGACGGAGATGAGCGGGACGTAACATCCCGCCCACCTCCTTCCTTCCGCATTGCTGGTGGACGCAGGTAAGGAGATGTTCCTCGCTCCTGCAGTGTCACACATAGCGATGTGTGCTGCCGCAGGAATGAGGAACAACATCACTAATTAGAAGAAAACGATTTTTTGTTTTAGGACGACCTCTCCGCAGCAAACGATTTTTGCCACTTTTGCGATCGTTTTAGGTCGCACATACAGTGCCTACAAGTAGTATTGAACCCCCTGCAGATTTAGCAGGTTTGATAAGATGCAAATAAGTTAGAGCCTGCAAACTTCAAACAAGAGTAGGATTTATTAACAGATGCATAAATCTTACAAACCAACAAGTTATGTTGCTCAGTTAAATTTTAATAATTTTCAACATAAAAGTGTGGGTCAATTATTATTCAACCCCTAGGTTTAATATTTTGTGGAATAACCCTTGTTTGCAATTACAGCTAATAATCGTCTTTTATAAGACCTGATCAGGCCGGTACAGGTCTCTGGAGTTATCTTGGCCCACTCCTCCATGCAGATCTTCTCCAAGTTATCTAGGTTCTTTGGGTGTCTCATGTGGACTTTAATCTTGAGCTCCTTCCACAAGTTTTCAATTGGGTTAAGGTCAGGAGACTGACTAGGCCACTGCAACACCTTGATTTTTTCCCTCTTGAACCAGGCCTTGGTTTTCTTGGCTGTGTGCTTTGGGTCGTTGTCTTGTTGGAAGATGAAATGACGACCCATCTTAAGATCCTTGATGGAGGAGCGGAGGTTCTTGGCCAAAATCTCTAGGTAGGCCGTGCTATCCATCTTCCCATGGATGCGGACCAGATGGCCAGGCCCCTTGGCTGAGAAACAGCCCCACAGCATGATGCTGCCACCACCATGCTTGACTGTAGGGATGGTATTCTTGGGGTCGTATGCAGTGCCATCCAGTCTCCAAACGTCACGTGTGTGGTTGGCACCAAAGATCTCGATCTTGGTCTCATCAGACCAGAGAACCTTGAACCAGTCTGTCTCAGAGTCCTCCAAGTGATCATGAGCAAACTGTAGATGAGCCTTGACATGACGCTTTTAAAGTAAAGGTACCTTACGGGCTCGTCTGGAACGGAGACCATTGCGGTGGAGTACGTTACTTATGGTATTGACTAAAACCAATGTCCCCACTGCCATGAGATCTTCCCGGAGCTCCTTCCTTGTTGTCCTTGGGTTAGCCTTGACTCTTCGGACAAGCCTGGCCTCGGCACGGGAGGAAACTTTCAAAGGCTGTCCAGACCGTGGAAGGCTAACAGTAGTTCCATAAGCCTTCCACTTCCGGATGATGCTCCCAACAGTGGAGACAGGTAGGCCCAACTCCTTGGAAAGGGTTTTGTACCCCTTGCCAGCCTTGTGACCCTCCACGATCTTGTCTCTGATGGCCTTGGAATGCTCCTTTGTCTTTCCCATGTTGACCATGTATGAGTGCTGTTCACAAGTTTGGGAAGGGTCTTAATTAGTCAGAAAAGGCTGGAAAAAGAGATAATTAATCCAAACATGTGAAGCTCATTGTTCTTTGTGCCTGAAATACTTCTTAATACTTTAGGGGAACCAAACAGAATTCTGGTGGTTTGAGGGGTTGAATAATAAATGACCCTCTGAATAAACTTTTCACAATTTAAAAAAAATAAAAATAAAAAAAGAAATAACATTCTTTTTTGCTGCAGTGCATTTCACACTTCCAGGATGATCTACAGTCTAAATGTCATAATGCCAAGTTAATTCCGAATGTGTAAACCTGCTAAATCTGCAGGGGTTGAATACTACTTGTAGGCACTGTAAGTGTCACACACTGCGATATCATTAATGATGACGGATGTGCGTCACAAACAACGTGACCTCGACGATAATTCATTAACGATATCGTAGTGTGTAAAGCCCGCTTTACTCCCGATGGTGGAGATGCCTGGGTCCCATGCCTGGCTATGCTCCTGACCAGAACTAATCTGATTCCAACTTTCCCAGGAAAGGAAAGGGCAGGAGTGAGATGGAAACACAAATAAAAACAGACAAGGGAAAATCAAAACTCAGACACACTGCCCACACACAGGATTAGACAATGAGAGATTCGGGAGACAAGCAAGAGCAGAAGGTAGCAACAAAAGGCAACAAGGGTTGACTCCACAACTGCACTCAGCAAGTAGTACCACAATCACCAGATAGTATGGATCACAACACTTCACCAGACCAGTTAAGATAAACTATAGCTGGCATAGAAGGAAAGATCTAGCCAGCATATCTAGGAGGTGAGCACATGTATTTGGCTCCCCCACAAAATATGCTCAAAGGACGCTAACAAGCAGTCTAGCAGAGATTAACTCTTGCTAGCCTGCCTATGAACTACTACTTTGCAGGTTCACACATGAGTCTACTTGCATTGATCACAGACAGCAGAGAAGTTATCAGGTGGAGTGTCTGAATCAGTAGTCTGAGTAGATCCCGATGCCGCCCTGACAGTGGGCGAAGTTTGTAAAAATCGCTATGTGACATAAAATCTAAATCAGCATGTAAGAAAGGCCAATTATTCATAAAGTACAAAAGGTTTATACCTTTCAATAGCTGGGGCACTAATTCAATTCAACTAATTCAGAAATTCCAGGACAGTCCATAAAAATAGGGCACATTTTTGCCCTGGCCCTAAATAATATAAGGCGGCAATGATTTTTTTGAAGCTGGAAAAACCTATACAAATTATTTTAACTGTAATTATCATCATTTTACAGGTTACACTAAATTCTGCCAATGTTTTCATATCAGAATTTTGGACTGTAGACATGTATCACCTATAATCATAATGATACTGTAAATTATAGTATTCCAATGTGTCGGTTAAAAATATAGTCAGTCTGTGATTTTTTAATAAGTTGTCAAAAAAAAAAAATAACAAGTTGGTAACCCTGATTGGTAGTCTTATCTAAAGGGTGCCTGGCTTCCAGTGTAAGTTAAACTGTCTTCATCCAAGGCATATACACATGAAATTTAGAGCTCTGCTTTAAGCAAATTGAGAGTGAATTGAATTTGGCTGTAGGTTTTACTTGATGGTAATCTTCTGTCTGTTTATTTTTATTATTTATTTTTGCTTTTTTTTATTCTGTGACTTGCTTACAAATAGCCTTCCATGAGTCTGCTCACATCTTATTAGCACAAATAAGCCTAACCATTTATTTGTATTGCTCCAAGATGCTTACTCATGTTAGCCCTCAGAGTATTAAATCCTAACAGGTATATCGAAGATAGAAAATTTCATGAAAAGGAGTTGTATAACTTTTTTTGTTTTTCCCAATTTAACTAAAAAAAAAGCGGAAGATGATCATGTCCATTATATGGTTTAGAAGTAATTATTTATGAAAGTCCTAATTATTTCTAATATTATATCAAAATATTGACATGAATTCCTATTTTCATTCGCTTTATAGCGCATGCATATGGTCATATCTTGACATGAGCTGTTGATTAAATGACAATAAATGGACTTAACCTGGACCTAATATATGCTTTTGAAGAAAAGGGCAGAATAACAGACAACAAATATTACAGGTCAGCGAACTTATCTAATAGTATACAAAACTTTAGCGTTCCTCAGCTTTCAACTAAAGGACTACTTATGAGGCCAACCACTCCAGGTTTTGCAATAGGGCTTTAGTTATAGTAGTTAGTTACATCTTTGCCTAGTTTCACAGTTTTAATTCATATCTAAAGGCCGCTTTACATGCTACAATAAATGTTACGATGTGTCGGCGGGGTCACGTCGTAAGTGACGCACATCCGGCATTGTAAGTATGATTGTAGCGTGTAAAACCTCCGTGCAATTGCGATTGAATGAAAATCCGTTCATCGCATGCACGTCGTTCATTCCTCAAAGATTGAACGTGCGGTTGTGCAATGTTCCCGAGGCAGCACACATCGCAGTGTGTGACACCCCGGGAACATTGAACGACAGCTTACCTCCGTCCGCGGCTCCAGCCGACAATGCGGAAGGAAGGAGGTGTGTGGGGTGTTTACGTCCCGCTCATCTCCGCCCCTCCGCTTCTATTGGCCGGCTGCCGCGTGACGTCGATGTGACGCCGAACGTCCCTCCCACTCCAGGAAGTGGACGTTCGCCGCCCACATCGAGGTCGTATGGACGGGTAAGTACGTGTGACGGGGGTTACTCGTTTGTGCAGCACGTTCAACAAATTGAACATGCCACACATACGATGGGGGCGTTGCAAATCGCATACGATATCGTATGCGAAATTACAACGTGTAAAGCAGGCTTTAGCAATGGAAATTCTATACAGGTGTCTTCTGTTGCTATTATTAGGTTTTGTTTGAAGTGGGCAAATATCCTTATATTAATCCATTGTAAAAACACAACTTTATGTTAAATGAGATTAGTATAGCTCATGTGCTAAAGAAAAAAAAGTAGAAAGCCAGAGGAACAACCAAATTACGGTTTAGCACATTTCTCCCAATCCGATTTCTTTCTTTCAAACACTGTAAAAATATTGTGACTGCAGAGATGGAATCAAAATCTGGATTTAGAGACATTTATTATATTGCACAAGAAATAGCCATGATCAACTTAAATCCCAATGAGCATTAGCCATTGTTTACATTCCAAGACACAATTATTTTTAACAAGCGGGAATATAGTCCAGAAGATTAGATTCTGGCAGCTGCTTTACATTTTCTCTATATGTTTGATATGTGATGAATTATTATGTGCTAAAAATTATTCAGCAAAAGAACATGCAGATATATTAATAAATAATTTTTGTATGTACCTTTTTTGCCTCAATGCAATATTTTGTAATTTCTACAACTCAATCAAGAGATGAACATTAGAATTTGCATTATATAGCATAGTATAAAAGATATATATAGTTTAGAAAAAAACATTTTTAGATATTAATTAAGGTATTGTATGGCATTCTGAGTTAATCCCTTCACGACCGAGGATGTACTGGTATGTCCTAAATCATGAAAAGGTGATCACCTCTGGATGCAGCAGTGATCTAGCGGCAATCTCTGCACATGTCTGCTAATTTGTACAACAGACATGTGTGCCTCGCAGGCACAGGTGGTGGATCCGCGATCCACCCGCACCTGTTAAGCCCTTAGATCGCACTGTCAAAATGTGACAGCACGATTTAAAGCGCCGTAGACAGTGACACACACATACCCGCTGCCACCGGAAGCTCTGTGATGTGATCACGGGGAGCCTATGGTTTCTATGGTAGCACAGAGTCATGTGATGACTCCTGTGATGACTCCTGTCGCTATCATGACTCACTTCCTGTTACAGGCAGAGAACAATAGAGAAGGGGTTTATGCCGCACTATTCATCAGGAAGGAGGACAGAGAGATGATCAATGTTCCTTTATTGTAGCTTGTGATATATTGTTTTTGTGCTGTATGTCCTGATGAAGGGAGCAGAGCCCTGAAACGCGTAGACACAAGGTACAATAAAGGAACATTGATCATCTCTCTGTCCTCCTTCCTGATGAATAGTGCAGCATAAACCCCTTCTCTATTGTTCTCTGTTATCAACCACGGGGGCTGCAGCAGATTTCATCCCAAACAACATAAGCTTTCATAGGAGTTGTGACTGCAACAACTCCTTGAGGTGAGTGCATTCCTTTTATTAGCCCCCATATATATCGGGTAAGACCCTATTGCGCTTTTTCTCTCCACAGTTTTACCTCGTTTCCTGTTACAGGTGGCAGAGCGCTGCCTGTACCAGAAGAGAAGTATTTCTCGTGGTCTGAGCTGGGCACCTCTGATCAAGAGGAATGAATGAGCGATCAGACTGCTGATCCTTATAGTTTCCTGGGGGGCTAGTAAAAGAAAAAAAAGTTAAAAAAGTTTTAAAAAATTTAAAAAATTAAAAAACCCTAAAAGTTCAAATCATCCCATTCACCCCATTGAAAATTAAAGGGTTAAAAAAAATAAAAAATGTACACACATTTTGTATCGCCACGTTCAGAAATGCCCTATCTATCAAAATGTAATATCAATTAATCTGATCGATAAACGACGTAGCGGCAAAAAAAATTCCAAACACCAAAATTAAGTTTTTTGGTCATCGCAAATTTTCTGCAAAATGCAATAATAGGCTATCAAAATGTAGCATCTGCGCAAAAATGGTACCATTAAAATTGTCAGTTCGAGATGCTAAAAAAAGCCTTCATTGAGCCCCAGAATCCAAAAAGTGAGAATGCTACCAGTCGTGGAAAATGGCGCAAAAAGTGTGCTTTTTTTGGACAAACTTCTGAAATTTTTAACCCCTTAGATAAAAGTAAACCTATACATGAATGGTGTCTACGGACTCGCCCTGCAAAAAATAAGCCCTTATATGGCAAGATTGACAGAAAAATAAAAAAGTTATGGCTCTCGGAGAAAGGGGGACAAAAAACCCGACGAAAAACAGAAAATCACCTGTGGGTACAGTGGTTAATACAGAGGACCTAAGGATTAGAACCATCATCAATTAGCTGGAGCTATTCTTTTCTAGTTTTCGAAAAACATCTATGCATTAAGCAGACAGCTTAATGCATAGGAGGGGCTGCCACACCCTCCCCTGTCATGTAAACAGCAGACTCGCAAATGGATTAATGTGGCCCAATTAGGTTAAAAGAATAGAGTTAAAGCGTAACCGTCATTTTAATTTTAATTTGATAAATCAATAGCACACATGAAAATAAGCAACTCTGTAATATATTTTATCAGACAAAAATTTGCTTATTTCTCTCCCACAATTGATCGGTCATTATCAAAATTCTCAATTCTGAGGTAAAATCTGTCTTCAGTGAAGACTTTCCCATTACTGAGATAGAAGATGGCTGCTGCTACTGATGAGATTCTATGGGGATGGGAGGTGGGGGAACTAAAGGCAAAGGGAAGACCTAGAGGCAGAGGGAGAATGTAGAGGTAGAAGGAGAGGCTAGAGGCAGAGGGAGGGGCTAGAGAGGAGCTAGAGACAGAGGGTGGAGCTAGAGGCATTGTTAGGAGCTAGAAGCAGAGAGAGGGGCTAGAGAGAGGAGCTAGAGGCAAAGAGAGGAGTTAAAGGGAGAGGGAGGAGCTAGAGGCAGGAAGAGGAGCTATATGTAGGGGGAGAAGCTAGAGGCATCTATGTGCCGCGCCAGGAGCGCTGTTCCTGCTCGGGGACGCCACAGTGCAGAGAAACTTCTGGCCACGGGTAGATCAGGTTAACTTCTATGGGATTCGTGACGCCACTCTCGGTAATTGCGGTCAGGGGGTGACTGCCACTGCAGCTTGGGGAGCGCCTGGGGCTGATGGTAAATGCAGTCAGATGTTGTAGCCTCCCAAGAGTGAGGCTGGCCCCAGGGTCCAGTATAAGTGTGTAGTACCACAGGTCGCAGAAGAACTCATAAACAGGCAGCAATGTCTTTCAGGGTTTTTACTCACTTTCAGATGGTAGCTGTGAGTCAACCCGGGCGATGCTATGATGGACCAAGAGAAACCAGGTATCCCTTCGGCTGATGTAGGGGTGACTGCTGACTCGCCTTCCTTGCCCTTCTTGTTTTGAGGTAACTCCTACTTGTAGTATTGCTGGAATCACCCAGGGAAGTCGCATCTGCCGTTCTCCCCTTTCTGGCCCGTTTGCGGGCAGCGTGGACCAAGTAATTCTGGCTGCTTGCCTTATGTCACTTATGGGCCCCCTCGTTGCTGCTGTAGCTGCGGACTCTGTGTAGGTTGGTGAAGCACATAAAGGGCCCTCACCAGCAGGTTTGGCAGGCCAACTGAATGGGCCCCTGCTCTGGGGACCTGTTTTCCCGTGCGGGCTGGGTCTACGAGCAGTCCCCTTACTCAGCCACCTCTTGCTACTGCCCTAGGTGGTTTTCAAGTGGCACTGCTGAGTAGCCTTTCTCCCCCACCAGCAGCCACTGACTGGTGCAGTGTCTGACAGGGCACTGCTCCTCTGCTCTGCCCTCCAGATGCGGCTCTACACCTCCTGCTCCTTCGGTTGCCTCTGCACAACTCCCTGTCTCCAGTCCCACACCCACCACTAGCTGGGATGCGAGGGCCATGCCTTTAAGCTGTGTGTGTTCCTGGGTACTTCGTGTCGGTGTGTCCACACCCTAGTCAGCCTCTGGGATTACCTGTTTTGTACTGACCCAGCATGGGTGCAATACTCAGTGGTGCCTAACCAGGTCAGGGGCGCCACATCTACATATAGTCTTCTAAGTAACAGCTGCCATCTCATATCTTAGTAATGGGAAAGTCTTCACTGAATACAGATTTTACTTCAGAATTGAGAATTTTGATAATGTCTGATCAATTCTGGCAGAGAAAGAAGCAGATATGTCTGATAAGATATATTACAGAGTTACTTATTTTCATGTGCACTATTGATTTATGAAATAAAAATTTAAAAAAAGGTTCCGCTTTAAGTTGAACTGTAGATCAGTTGTGTTGTTAGCGTCAGAAAAGTTCAGGGGCAAGAGCCCCAAGGTATGTGTTTTGCTACCTATCCACATTCACGCAATCAAAAAATGTAACATCACAGATAACACACAGGCATAACTTTACCAGTACAGATAATGTCCTGCAGTCCTATGTAGAGATGAGCGAACCGGTCGCGGTTCGGCTCGAGGTTGGTTCGCCGAACGGACCTCCCGTTCGAGTTCGGTTCGTCGAACGTTCGACGAACCGAACTCGAACTGCATAGGAAACAATGGCAGGCAATCACAAACACAGAAAAACACCTAGAAAACACCCTCAAAGGTGTCCAAAAGGTCACAAACAACTCACAACACATGGGAAAGTGACAAGGACATATACTCATGCGAAAACAAAAGAGCTGGACAAGGAAAAAGAGGAGGACACACAGATATATGAGTATATGCAAGGAAACATCGATTCCATTAATGTGCAACTTGAGCCCTGCTCATTCTTGGCTTCCAATCTTGATAAATTGCCTGAGCTCGCCACGTACGTCTTGGGGATCTTGTCGTGTCCTGCAGCCAGCGTTCTCTCGGAACCTGTCTTCAGTGCTGCTGTGGGTCTGCTGGCAGATAAGCACACGTGTCTGTCCACTGACAATGTGGACATGGCTCTCAGAGGACTTTTCTTCCCCTGGGTCAGCCAGGGGACGGGAAAGGCACGCGTATTTTTGAGAGTGCTTCATGCAAAGCATCTTTTTCTTTTTCAAAAGGGAGCTCAACCGATGCCAGTCAAGTGGGGTGTGTGTGGCCCAGTGAGTGGCAACCAGGGAGACTGTGGTTGGAGTCCCCTCGCTGTGTCTCTAAAAGAACCAAGATGAACAAGTCATGGCTCTCAGAGGACTTTTCTTCCCCTGGGTCAGCCAGGGGACGGGAAAGGCACGCGTATTTTTGAGAGTGCTTCATGCAAAGCATCTTTTTCTTTTTCAAAAGGGAGCTCAACCGATGCCAGTCAAGTGGGGTGTGTGTGGCCCAGTGAGTGGCAACCAGGGAGACTGTGGTTGGAGTCCCCTCGCTGTGTCTCTAAAAGAACCAAGATGAACAAGTCATGGCTCTCAGAGGACTTTTCTTCCCCTGGGTCAGCCAGGGGACGGGAAAGGCACGCGTATTTTTGAGAGTGCTTCATGCAAAGCATCTTTTTCTTTTTCAAAAGGGAGCTCAACCAATGCCAGTCAAGTGGGGTGTGTGTGGCCCAGTGAGTGGCAACGAGGGAGACTGTGGTTGGAGTCCCCTCGCTGTGTCTCTAAAAGAACCAAGATGAACAAGTCATGGCTCTCAGAGGACTTTTCTTCCCCTGGGTCAGCCAGGGGACGGGAAAGGCACGCGTATTTTTGAGAGTGCTTCATGCAAAGCATCTTTTTCTTTTTCAAAAGGGAGCTCAACCGATGCCAGTCAAGTGGGGTGTGTGTGGCCCAGTGAGTGGCAACGAGGGAGACTGTGGTTGGAGTCCCCTCGCTGTGTCTCTAAAAGAACCAAGATGAACAAGTCATGGCTCTCAGAGGACTTTTCTTCCCCTGGGTCAGCCAGGGGACGGGAAAGGCACGCGTATTTTTGAGAGTGCTTCATGCAAAGCATCTTTTTCTTTTTCAAAAGGGAGCTCAACCGATGCCAGTCAAGTGGGGTGTGTGTGGCCCAGTGAGTGGAAACGAGGGAGACTGTGGTTGGAGTCCCCTCGCTGTGTTATACATGCTTTTAGAAGGGCATGACATGGCTTGGAGGTTGACTTTCATAAAATGCAAACTGTTGGCTACCAAAATGCTGCCTTTCCAACAACTGTGGTTATAGGCAATGAGGAACATACTGATGAAGATGAGACGCAGATACCCGATTGGGATGACAACTTAAATATTCGGTCAGGGCAAGAAGAGGCTCGGTCTGAGGGGGAGGGGAGTGCAAACACAACAATTGATGATGAAGTTCTAGATCCCACCTACTGTCAACCCCCAGTCAGGCACTCGAGGAGGTCAACAGAGGCGGTGGAGGAGGATGCAACCGACGACGAAATTACCTTGCGCCTTCCTGGACAGAGTCGGAGCACTGGTAGCACGTCTACAACTGCATCCTCAGCCACCACTCTGCCTATGAGCATTATTCGGGGTGCATCAACAGGTCGCATGGCCTCTAAGCCTTGCCTAGCCTGTTCCTTTTTTGACATAGAAAAAGATCGCCCAAATCATGTGATATGTAAAATTTGTCATGATTCTCTTAGTAGAGGTCAAAACCTCAGCAGTTTGACAACTTCTTCCATGAATCGTCACATGAATAAATATCATAGGTCCCGGTGGGAAGCTCACTGTGCTGCAATGCGGCCTAGCGGAGCGAACCATCCACCGCCCGCCCCTTCCAGTGCATCCGCGCGCTCTTCATCTTCTAGGACTGTGGGGACAGCTGTCACACCTGTTTTTCCACGCAAAACTTCCACCACTGTAACCGCAACAGGCAGTTTGCTTGGTAGGTCGTCAGTTGGTTTGGAAGGGGAAACAAGTGAGTGTGTACAGCTCTCTCAGACATCGATAGCACCTACGTTGGATGAAGGCAACATCATGTCTCCGCCTGCACTTTCCTCACAAACCTGCATTTTTCCAGGGACACCCTACTCAACACCGTCTACACACAGCAGCCAGATCTCTGTCCCTCAGATGTGGTCAAATAAAAGGCCACTTCCTCCGACCCATGACAAAGCTAAGAGGTTGACTCTATCCCTCTGTAAGCTGTTGGCTACCGAAATGCTGCCTTTCCGCCTAGTGGACACACAGGATTTTAGAGACCTTATGTCTGTCGCTGTGCCCCAGTACCAGATGCCTAGTCGCCACTACTTCTCTAAGAAAGGTGTGCCCGCGCTACACCAGCATGTCGCACACAACATCACCGCTTCCTTGAGAAACTCTGTGTGTGAACGGGTGCATTTCACCACCGATACTTGGACCAGTAAGCATGGACAGGGACGTTACATGTCGCTGACTGGGCACTGGGTAACTATGTTGATAGATGGTGAAGGGTCTGCTGCACAAGTCTTGCCGTCCCCACGACTTGTGTGTCAATCCTCTGTCTGTCCAAGTTCCGCCACTGCTTCTGCATCCTCCACCTCATCTGGGTCCTCCACCTCCGCCCCAAGCCTGCCTGGTCAGGCCACCAGCGTTCTCACTGCGCAGAAGGAATCACGCACCCCTCATTACTATGCTGGCAGCAGAGCGCAACGGCATCAGGCGGTCTTTAGCTTGACATGTCTTGGGAATAAGAGTCACACAGCTGAGGAGTTGTGGTCAGCTCTGCGGTCCGAGTTTAATAAATGGTTGTCTCCACTCAACCTGCAGCCTGGTAAGGCCGTGTGCGACAATGCTGCAAACCTGGGTGCGGCCCTTCGCCTGGGCAAGGTGACACACGTGCCTTGTATGGCTCACGTGTTGAACCTTGTTGTCCAGCAATTTTTAACACACTATCCCGGCCTAGATGGCCTTCTGACCAGGGCACGTAAACTGTCTGCAGTGCTCACTTCCGCCGTTCAACCGCCGCAGCTGAGCGACTTGCATCGCTCCAGAAGTCTTTCGGCCTGCCGGTTCATCGCCTGAAATGCGATGTGGCGACACGCTGGAATTCAACTCTCCACATGTTACAGCGACTGTGGCAGCACCGGCGAGCCCTGGTGCAATACGTCATGATGTATAGCCTGGGCCAACGAGATGCAGAAGTGGGGCAGATCACCCTGATGGAGTGATCTCAGATCAAGGACCTATGCACCGTTCTGCACAGTTTCGACATGGCGACGAATATGTTTAGCGCTGACAATGCCATTATCAGCATGACGATTACAGTCATTTACATGCTGGAGCACACGCTAAACACTATTCGGAGTCAGGGGGTGGGACAACAGGAAGGGGAGGAACTACAGGAGGATTCATATGCGCAAGACACAACAACATCACCAAGGTCCAGACGTTCATCATCACCAACGCGGCAGGCATGGGACCATGGGGGACAGGGATCAACAAGGGCGCATGGTAGCAGGCGAGATGTTGAGGAAGGTGCAGGAGGACATGAAGATATGGAGGACGAACTGTCCATGGACATGGAAGACTCAGCGGATGAGGGAGACCTTGGTCAAAATTCAGTTGAAAGAGGTTGGGGGGAGATGTCAGAGGAAGAAAGAACGGTTAGCACCTCTATGCCACAAACACAGCGTGGACTTGGTCCGCATGGCTGCGCAAGACACATGAGTGCCTTCTTGTTGCACTACCTCCAACATGACCCTCGGATTGTCAAAATTAGAAGTGATGATGACTACTGGCTTGCCACACTATTAGATCCCCGGGACAAGTCCAAATTTTGTGACATAATTCCACCCATAGAAAGGGACGCACGTATGCTGGAGTATCAGCATAAGCTGTTACTCGATCTTAGCTCGGCTTTTACACCAAACAACCGTGCAGGTGAAGGGAGTGATTCTCCCAGTTGTAACTTGACAAACATGGGACGGCATCGTCATCTTCAACAGTCTACCCGTACCAGTAGGACCGTATCTGGTGCTGGTAACAGCAATTTTATGGAATATTTTCATAATTTTTTTAGACCCTCCTTTGCAAGGCCACCAGAGACAACAAGTCTGACACATAGTCAACGGATGGAGAGGATGATACAGGAGTATCTCCAAATGAACATCGATGCAATGACTTTGCAAATGGAGCCTTGCTCCTTTTGGGCTTCAAATCTAGAAAAATTGACAGAGCTCTCCAGTTACGCCTTGGAGATTTTGTCGTGTGCAGCTGCCAGCGTTGTCTCTGAACGTGTCTTCTTCAGTGCTGCTGGGTGTGTGCTGACAGATAAGCGCACGCGTCTGTCCAGTGACAATGTGGACACACTGACGTTCATCAAAATGAACAAGTCATGGATCCAGAAGGAATTTACTACCCCTGTGTCATCCTGGGGAGAGTAAATGCTTGTGGATTTGGAATGTGCTTGATGCAAATCAAAACATCCTGTTTGCAACTAGGGCACAAGTGCTGCCACTGATGGGGTGTCTGTGTGCCCAATGTTGGGAAAAAAGGTAGACTCCGCTTGGAGTAACCCTTGCTTGATGTGTTTTTTAAAAATGATACAAGATGAACAGATCTGAAGGCAAGATGAAGGCAACATCATGTCTCCGCCTGCACTTTTCTCACAAACCTGCATTTTTCCAGGGACACCCTACTCAACACCGTCTACAGACAGCAGCCAGATCTCTTTCCCTCAGATGTGGTCAAATAAAAGGCCACTTACTGCGACCCATGACAAAGCTAAGTGGTTGACTCTATCCCTCTGTAAGCTGTTGGCTACCGAAATGCTGCCTTTACGCGTAGTGGACACACAGGATTTTACAGACCTTATGTCTGTCGCTGTGCCCCAGTACCACATGCCCAATCACCACTGCTTCTCCAAGAAAAGCATGCCCGCGCTACACCAGCATGTCGCACACAACATCACCACTTCCTTGAGAAAATCTGTGTGCGACAGGGTGCATTTCAACACAGATACTTGGACCAGTAAGCATAGACAGGGTCATTACATGTCACTGACTGGGCACTGGCAAACTATGGTGAGAGATGGAGAAGGGTCTGCTGTACAAGTCTTGCCGTCCCCACGAGTTGTTTCAATCCTTGTTCTGTATGTAGAAGTTAATACACTGCTTCTGCCTCTTCAACCTCGTGTGGGTCCTCTACCTTGGCGCAAACCCTGTGTGGTCAGGCCACCCTTCCTTGCAACTGCGCACAAGGACTACCATACACCTCCTTACTATGCTGGCAGCAGAGCTCAATGCCATCAGGCGGTCAAAGCTTTACTTTGAAATGTATGGGAAATGTGAGTCACACCGCTATTACAGAGAATAGTAGTCAGGCAGGGTCAAAACATTAATTGAGGAACAGGAACAGAATGGGACGGCCAGGAAAGAATCAGAAAACAAGCAGAGTTGAAATGCGTATCGGCCAACAAGGTACATAAACAGCAAGCAGGAAAAGTAGTCAGGTAACAAGCACACAAAATCATAAAACTGAACTGGGGGTAAAATGAACCAGAGGTTCATAGCTATGTCTGGCAGTGGTCTGCAGACAGGATGGGCATAAAAAAGGGTGTGGTGTCTTCCCATTGGTTGTAGCTGAATGATGGTATTTCATCTGTGAGATACCCACCAGCTACATTCAGCCAGAGATTCTGCATCTGTCAAGGTAATGCAGCCCAGTGGGTGAGCATAACCTGCGTCCACCTGCGCCGCTGGCATCGACTACTCTCACATCATCAGCACTATTCATGAAAGGAACACGTTGTCACCTGGCAACCGGAGTACAAATTGACGGAGCGGACTACGTTGGTGACTTAACAGCCGTGTGCGGCAATGATGCAAACCTGGCTGCGGGCCATCCTCAGGGCAATGTGACACACGTGCCTTTTAGGGCTCACGTGTTGAACCGAATTCGCCAGCAATTTTTAAAACACCATCACGGCCTACATGGCCTTGTGCAGTGGGCACGCTCGCTATGTGCTCACTTCCATCGTGCGCACACAGCAGCTCAACAACTTTCATCACTCCGGAAGTCTTAGGGTCTGGCAGTTAAACGCCGTAAATGCGATGTTTCGACACGCAGGAATTGGAATCTGCACATGTTGCAGCGTGTGTGGCAGCACCGCAGAGCCCTGCTGAAATACGGTAAGACATATAGCCTGGGATAACTTGATCCAGAGGTGGTGCAGATCACGCTGCTGGAGTGGTGTCAGATCAAGGACCTATGCACCCTGCTACACAGTTTTGAAATGTCGACGAAGATGTTTAGCACTGGCAATGTCATTCTCAGCGTGACAATTCTGGTCATCTACATGATGGAGCACACTGTAATTATTATTCTGAGTCAGGTGTTGGGACAAGAGGAAGGGGAGGAAGTACAGGAGGAGTCATATGCGGAAGGGATAACAAGATCTACGAGGTCCAGATGGTCAGCGGCACCTATGCGGCATTCATGGTGAGGGAGAGGGATTAACAAGGGCGCATAGTATCAGCAAAAAGTGTTGATGAAAGTGCAGGAGCCCATGAAGAAATGGAGGACGAACTGGCGATGGGCATGGAAGACTCAGCAGATGAGTGAGAGCTTGCTCACATTTCGGTTGTGCGAGGTTGTGGGTAGAGGGCAGAGGAAGGATGCACGATTCTCACCTCTCTGCCACCAACACACCAAGGACTTGGTCCTCCTGGATGCACAAGACACATGAGCGCCTTCTTGCTGCACTACCTACATGACCCTCGGATTGTATGAATTTGAACTAATCCTGAATACTGGGTTGCCACACTGTTAGATCCCCGGTACAAGACAAAATTTGGCGAACTAATTCCTGCCATAGAAATAGACGCACGTATACAGGAGTATCTGCAGAATGTGGTACGCAATCTTAGATCTACTTGTCCACTAAACACCAGTGCTGCACAGAGTGAATCTCAACGCTTTGTCATGGATAGGAGGAAATGGTCTTTTACTTGTCCACATCGGAGGGACCGAGGGATGGCTGCTGTGCTGAGATGGCGTTGAGTACGGTGTCCCTGCACAGTTGCACTTTTGGTCATATCCCAAAATGAGTTGAAAAAGGACAGATGCTGTTGGAAAGGGGAACAGGTGTGTTGGAAAGGGGAAAAAAGTTTTGGTCCGTGGATTTGGTGGTTAAGCAACTGTAACATTTGCTGAAGAAACAACATCTGTTACAGTGGGACTGGCAGATTTGGATAAAGTGGTATATAATCTGTGACCGCTATATAACGAAAATTAATAAGAAAAGAAAGAGAAAGGTATATATCCCCATCAGCAGTCAGTGTCCACCGTGCTCCCAGTTGGAAAAGGAGAGGTTGGCAACTTGAAGGTTTGGTGGAGGATACAGAGCTGTGTGGCTATGAAACTAATAGTAGCCTGAACCGAGTTAGACGCCATTCGGATCTGGAGACTGTGAGCCCTGTTAGCGTCACAGGGTCCACATGCCCACCCAGCCCAGGAACTCCCTGTTAACAACACAGGGGCCATTGAGTACGCTGACCGTGTGCGTAGGGGCCACACCTGTGGACAGCAGGCGCATCAGCAGCAGCAGGCCTGTTAATGCCACTGGGCTGCACAAGCAGGACTGTTAGGACAGGAGCTGGTCTTAACCGTTCTGCGTTACCAACTGTGGTGGTGGCCTGCATCCACCACCCGATCCCTGCCTACCTCTGGCCTAAAGCCGCAATGGGTTCAACACATGGAGGTGTGCTCTTTCGGAGCATAATAGAAGACTGCGCACCTCCTTGTTGGCTCCAGCCCCTTTTATAACCTGGGTCCGCCCCAAACCAGGGTGAACCACAATGCACCTCCTGGAGACAAAAGTAGAGTGACACGTCATGAGTGGCATAACTAGCGTCCTATTTGGAAACGCAACTTCAATGATGACCTCATGGCTGCCATGACCCAAACACCTCACCAGTCATCGTCTGAGCATCAATAATGCGGTGACAAGTCATAGGTGTGGGCCTCTGCAAGCCATTTGGGAGGACACCTGATGCCCTGTGGTCTATATGGGACCCCCACATCAGGGCCAGGGCCAAAGAGTTCATTACCGGACCTAGTCTCTGATGCAGGAAGTGCCTGAGCATGCTCAGTAGCATGAAATACAGTCTCTGAAAAAAGACTATCAGCTTTAGCATGGTGTCTATGCCCAAAACAGGACTTAGACCCGGCACGGAATGCAAGCACCTGTGCAAAGAGGCTTTTCACACTTAGTGTGGGAGCATGCGCTGTATCCCGAAATGAAAACTTAGCGTCAGGAATGGCACAGTCAGGCTGAGCATACTCACTAGGCGAAACACTGTAATTATGCTGCAGCTGGGGTACATCGGCACACGCATGCGCACTAGTT
This sequence comes from Anomaloglossus baeobatrachus, assembly GCF_048569485.1. Classification (NCBI taxonomy): domain Eukaryota; kingdom Metazoa; phylum Chordata; class Amphibia; order Anura; family Aromobatidae; genus Anomaloglossus; species Anomaloglossus baeobatrachus. Next base: position 587,746,982 of record NC_134354.1, on the reverse strand, counting down.
GCCTCTCCACACTTAGACGTGGAGGGGAAATTTGTCTTGGAGATGCTGTCTATGAACAGAAGGAAAAGCTAAAGGAAGCCTGACTTTCTATCCCTCCGAATTATGAAATGCAGCAATGAATTCCATGAGTTTGCTATAACATTAGCGTAGCAAAATGTGCATGAGGGTGTGATGTAGAGGTGCTAGAAATAGCTTGTCACCAGTGGGGCACTAATGGAATACAACAGCCAGTTCTATGATGCCACAAAATGGCAGTATTTTGTGCTATCATTATAGCTTATTAAAAACAGAGCACGAGGTTGTCATGCAGAGGTGCTGCACATAGATTTGCAGTAGTGTGAATTGACAAAAGTACAATAGCCACGTTTAGGATACAACTAGGTACAGTGAGTGTTTGCTAGTAAAATTGCTTAGTTTAAAAAAGTTGTAGTGTGCAATGCAGGCAGACGTGCTATGCAAATGTCTTTGCACTAGTGGGACTATAGCAAAGTCCAATAGCCACGTATAGGATGCCACTAGGTACACTGAGTGTGTGCTAGTATAATGGCTTCGTTATAATTTGTTGGAGTGTGCAACGCAGGCAGATGCGCTCTGCAAATGTCTTGGCACTAGTGGGACTATAGCAAAGTCCAATAGCCACGTATAGGATGCCACTAGGTACACTGTGTGTTTGCTAGTATAATGGATGAGTTTAAAAAAGATAGAGTGTGCAATGCAGGCAGACGTGCTGCAAATAACGTTCCAATACTGTGAATTGACAAAAGTACAATAGCCACGTTTAGGATACAACTAGGTACAGTGAGTGTTTGCTAGTATAATGGCTTCGTTATAATTAGTTGGAGTGTGCAACGCAGGCAGATGCGCTCTGCAAATGTCTTGGCACTAGTGGGACTATAGCAAAGTCCAATAGCCACGTATAGGATGCCACTAGGTACACTGACTGTTTGGTAGTATAATGGCTGAGTTTAAAAAAGTTAGAGTGTGCAATGCAGGCAGACGTGCTGCAAATAACGTTCCAATACTGTGAATTGACAAAAGTACAATAGCCACGTTTAGGATGCCACTAGGTACACTGACTGTTTGCTAGTATAATGGCTGAGTTTAAAAAAGTTAGAGTGTGCAATGCAGGCAGACGTGCTGCAAATAACGTTCCAATACTGTGAATTGACAAAAGTACAATAGCCACGTTTAGGATGCCACTAGGTACACTGACTGTTTGCTAGTATAATGGCTGAGTTTAAAAAAGTTAGAGTGTGCAATGCAGGCAGACGTGCTGCAAATAACGTTCCAATACTGTGAATTGACAAAAGTACAATAGCCACGTTTAGGATGCCACTAGGTACACTGACTGTTTGCTAGTATAATGGCTGAGTTTAAAAAAGTTAGAGTGTGCAATGCAGGCAGACGTGCTGCAAATAACGTTCCAATACTGTGAATTGACAAAAGTACAATAGCCACGTTTAGGATACAACTAGGTACAGTGAGTGTTTGCTAGTATAATGGCTGAGTTTAAAAAAGTTAGAGTGTGCAATGCAGGCAGACGTGCTGCAAATAACGTTCCAATACTGTGAATTGACAAAAGTACAATAGCCACGTTTAGAAAACAACTAGGTACAGTGAGTGTTTGCTAGTATAATGGCTGAGTTTAAAAAAGTTAGAGTGTGCAATGCAGGCAGACGTGCTGCAAATAACGTTCCAATACTGTGAATTGACAAAAGTACAATAGCCACGTTTAGGATGCCACTAGGTACAGTGAGTGTTTGCTAGTATAATGGCTGAGTTTAAAAAAGTTAGAGTGTGCAATGCAGGCAGACGTGCTGCAAATAACGTTCCAATACTGTGAATTGACAAAAGTACAATAGCCACGTTTAGGATGCCACTAGGTACACTGACTGTTTGCTAGTATAATGGCTGAGTTTAAAAAAGTTAGAGTGTGCAATGCAGGCAGACGTGCTGCAAATAACGTTCCAATACTGTGAATTGACAAAAGTACAATAGCCACGTTTAGGATGCCACTAGGTACACTGACTGTTTGCTAGTATAATGGCTGAGTTTAAAAAACTTGGAGTGTGCAATGCAGGCAGATGTGCTCTGCAAATGTCTTGGCACTAGTGGGACTATAGCAAAGTCCAATAGCCACGTATAGGATGCCACTAGGTACACTGAGTGTGTGCTAGTATAATGGCTTCGTTATAATTAGTTGGAGTGTGCAACGCAGGCAGATGCGCTCTGCAAATGTCTTGGCACTAGTGGGACTATAGCAAAGTCCAATAGCCACGTATAGGATGCCACTAGGTACACTGAGTGTTTGCTAGTATAATGGCTTCGTTATAATTAGTTGGAGTGTGCAACGCAGGCAGATGCGCTCTGCAAATGTCTTGGCCCTAGTGGGACTATAGCAAAGTCCAATAGCCACGTATAGGATGCCACTAGGTACACTGAGTGTTTGCTAGTATAATGGCTTAGTTATAATGAGTTGGAGTGTGCAACGCAGGCAGATGCGCTCTGCAAATGTCTTGGCACTAGTGGGACTATAGCAAAGTCCAATAGCCACGTATAGGATGCCACTAGGTACACTGAGTGTTTGCTAGTATAATGGCTTAGTTATAATGAGTTGGAGTGTGCAACGCAGGCAGATGCGCTCTGCAAATGTCTTGGCACTAGTGGGACTATAGCAAAGTCCAATAGCCACGTATAGGATGCCACTAGGTACACTGAGTGTTTGCTAGTATAATGGCTTCGTTATAATTTGTTGGAGTGTGCAACGCAGGCAGATGCGCTCTGCAAATGTCTTGGCACTAGTGGGACTATAGCAAAGTCCAATAGCCACGTATAGGATGCCACTAGGTACACTGAGTGTTTGCTAGTATAATGGCTTCGTTATAATTAGTTGGAGTGTGCAACGCAGGCAGATGCGCTCTGCAAATGTCTTGGCACTAGTGGGACTATAGCAAAGTCCAATAGCCACGTATAGGATGCCACTAGGTACACTGAGTGTTTGCTAGTATAATGGCTTCGTTATAATTTGTTGGAGTGTGCAACGCAGGCAGATGCGCTCTGCAAATGTCTTGGCACTAGTGGGACTATAGCAAAGTCCAATAGCCACGTATAGGATGCCACTAGGTACACTGAGTGTTTGCTAGTATAATGGCTTCGTTATAATTAGTTGGAGTGTGCAACGCAGGCAGATGCGCTCTGCAAATGTCTTGGCACTAGTGGGACTATAGCAAAGTCCAATAGCCACGTATAGGATGCCACTAGGTACACTGAGTGTTTGCTAGTATAATGGCTGAGTTTAAAAAACTTGGAGTGTGCAATGCAGGCAGATGTGCTCTGCTAATGTCTTTGCACTAGTGGGACTATAGCAAAGTCCAATAGCCACGTATAGGATGCCACTAGGTACACTGAGTGTGTGCTAGTATAATGGCTTAGTTATAATTCGTTGGAGTGTGCAACGCAGGCAGACGTGCTGCAAATGTCTTGGCACTAGTGGGACTATAGCAAAGTCCAATAGCCACGTATAGGATGCCACTAGGTACACTGAGTGTTTGCTAGTATAATGGCTTCGTTATAATTTGTTGGAGTGTGCAACGCAGGCAGATGCGCTCTGCAAATGTCTTGGCCCTAGTGGGACTATAGCAAAGTCCAATAGCCACGTATAGGATGCCACTAGGTACACTGAGTGTTTGCTAGTATAATGGCTGAGTTTAAAAAACTTGGAGTGTGCAATGCAGGCAGATGTGCTCTGCTAATGTCTTTGCACTAGTGGGACTATAGCAAAGTCCAATAGCCACGTATAGGATGCCACTAGGTACACTGAGTGTTTGCTAGTAAAATTGCTTAGTTTAAAAAACTTGGAGTGTGCAATGCAGGCAGATGTGCTCTGCAAATGTCTTTGCACTAGTGGGACTATAGCAAAGTCCAATAGCCACAGATAGGATGCCACTAGGTACACTGAGTGTTTGCTAGTATAATGGCTTACTTAGAATGAGTTGGAGTGTGCAGAGGACAAGAGGGTACAGTGGAAGGATTGTGGTGCTCTGGGTAGAGGAATGGAAGCCTGCCTTTCTATTCCCTCCTAATGGTGAAATGCAGGGAGGAAATCCCTGACCTGGGCTACACAGACGCTGTTGCTGTTTGCAGGACCTGTCACCTATGGCTCTCTGACCCTGCCGGTACGAGCCCTTAAAAGGACTGCTAGAATGTGCTCTCCCTAAGCTGTCTAACGCTGTGTATGCAGCGCATACAGCTGTATCGGCGATAGGACAAAGGACGGAACTGCGACAGTGATGTCTGACACCAAAGACGCAGAAGGCAGATAATGGCGATCGTGAAGAAAATGTCCGGTTTTATAATGCAGGGACATGTGACATGCAGATCCTATCACACATGCCGTTGCTTCTCTGCCTCAAAGTCCACTTAGGTGTGTGTGTGTCTGTGATTGGCTGACATGCTGGCCAGCCCCACAAGACGCGCGCGCTTAGGGAAGGAAGACAAGAAAAAAAAAAAAAAAAATGGCGATCGCCATTATAGAAACAGCAGTGATCTGAAGGCGCTGTTCATGCACACTATACACTGAAATGTGATAATAGTTTGATTCACAGAGTGACTTACACTATTACAGCAGAAACCAAGCTAAGATTTAGCTGTTTTTTGGCTGCTAGAACCGTTCTCGAACGTTTCTAGAACTATCGAGCTTTTGCAAAAAGCTCGAGTTCTAGTTCGATCTAGAACATGCCCCAAAATCACTCGAGCCTAGAACTGGAGAACCACGAACCACGAACCGCGCTCAACTCTAGTCCTATGCACAGTTAACATGCAGTCATAATTATCAGAGTACATATAATAAAGTAGATATTACCTGCAGTCCTATGTAACACGACAGATACAGGGAGGTCTCTGAGTAAAGGTAATGTAATCTATGTTACTTGTTGTCCTATGTACCACTACAGATATCACAGTAATATCTCTCTGAGTATATATAAAATAGTGTATGTTACTTGTGGTCTTATATACCACTACAGATATCACAGTAATATCTCTCTGAGTATATATAATATAGTGTATGTTACTTGTGATCCTATGCACCACTACAGATAACACAGTGATAAGTCTCTGAGTACATATAATGTAGTATATGTTACTTGTGGTCTTATATACCACTACAGATAACACAGTAATATCTCTCTGAGTATATATAATATAGTGTATGTTACTTGTGATCCTATGTAACACTACAGATATCACAGTAATATCTCTCTGAGTACATATAATGTAGTGTATGTTACTTGTGATCCTATGTAACACTACAGATATCACAGTAATATCTCTCTGAGTACATATAATATAGTGTATGTTACTTGTGGTCTTATATACCACTACAGATATCACAGTAATATCTCTCTGAGTACATATAATATAGTGTATGTTACTTGTGATCCTATGTAACTACAGATAACACAGTGATATCTCTCTGAGTAAATATAATGTAGTGTATGTTACTTGTGATCCTATGTAACACTACAGATATCACAGGGATTTCTCTCTGAGTATATATAATATAGTGTATGTTACTTGTGATCCTATGTAACACTACAGGTGACACAGTGATAACTGAGTACAGATAATGAAGATGAAATGTGCAGTCCTATGTTACACTACAGTAAATACACTAATTATATTTGATAACAGAACCAAAGTGGGAAGATGCGTGGAACATTTTGGAAAAATGTGTTGCTTGGAAACTGCTGTGCACATAATTGTGCATTGTTTTGACAAAAATGTGAATGTGATACATGTAATTTTATAGTTAGACGACATTCTCATCTGCATTCGGACACTCAGTATGTTCTGTTTATAGAAAGTGACAAACGTAATTAATGTAAAAACTGCATCAGTTACACTACAGATACAAGCAGTGAGGCTTCATTTTATATTTGTTTCATTGATTGGTTTATTTCTGGGTTCTGTTTTGTGTCAGTTTCAGGAAGAAAAGTAAAGAAAATTCCAACTGCTATAAAATGGTGAAAAATATGCATTTCCACATAGTTTTTTTGTTTTGTTTTTAAAGTGTTCTGCAGTATGATTACGGTCAGTGGGATTACGCAAATATCAAACATAACTTCTTTTATACTTTAGTGCTTAAAAAACAAAACAAGATCACAATCTTAAAAAAAAAAAAGATTTCTGTCATCAATGTTTTGATTGCTGTCACTTTTGTTTTTCCATGTGTGGAGATGGGTGAGGGCATGTCTTTTTGGGACCTAAGCTGATGGTTTTTATTGATAATTTTCGGGCATGAAAAAAAAATCTCTTCTCTTTATTGTATTTTATGGTGAAGTGTGGTACCTGAAATATAGCAAGTCTGGCATTTAGACCTTTTTCTTATTCTGTGTTTAACATAACATTTAAATAATGGTATATTTTGTTAGATTGGACTTTCAGTCATAACAATGCTAAATATGTTTTTGGTTTTATGTTGGAATTTAAGGGAGTGACTAAAAGGTATATCATATTTTTATTTTTTCTTAGTTTTTTTCTATCATCCAAAGGGGACTTGAACCAGCAATTGTTTGATCAGTTGTACTTTATATTACCATACCACATTATTGCAATATATAATGAAATCCTTTCCTCCTCTAGCTGAGCTTCATGCTAGGATTAATATTGCAGTTACAGGGGCCTTAAGCACATCATGGTTTCACGTTGTCTACCCATGATTGTCATACAAAGAGTGACATAAGTATCTTAATGGATAACAGCAGCAATCGGAGCATGCTCTGGATGCTGCTCTTAGAGCCAGATGCTGGCTATCTAAAACAGCTGGCATCTGCAGCATATGAAGTGAGTTTGGCTCCTGAGGTGGCTTCATACTGCCATTAGTGACCTGTATGTCATAGTTCATTAAAGGGAATCTGTTATCAGGTTTTTGCTACCTGATCTGAGAACAGCGTAATATAGGAAACAAGACCTTGAATCCAACTATGTATTTCTTAATTTACTGGGTGCAGCACTTGTGGCTCATGAAGGTTCTTAGCTGTAGGATGAGCAGAGTTCAGAAAGCTAAACCCACTTACACCAGGCTCTCTATGTACATAGTCTATTGACAGTGAGCTGCTTATCACAGGTGGAGGCATAGTCGGACTAGCAATATTATAGTTGTGTGAGCTCCATACCTGGCAGTGATAATTAAACAAGTTAGAAAATCTTCATGAAGACTACATAAGAGCATTGCTGAACTCCATGTTTTAACCCCTACCTTATGCTGTCCTCAGATTACACAACAAAGTCTGCTGATGTATTAACTGCTTAAAGGAAATCTATTTGTAACCTCTCTCTTCACTAAAAAATGATTTAAAGATAAATGTAAAGTATTAGAAGAATTTAAAAGCAGGCATAAGAAATGATTAGGAGTTATCAGAACAAAAATACACTTCTGTCAATAAAAAAAACATGACGTGAAAATCCCTGTGGTGAGTATCGTGTTTCGCTCATGAGTGATGCTCAGCAATGTGCTCACTGTGAAAAGTGTGTGATTGGCTCAAATTTGACTTACATATTGGTTTCTAAGATGTTTTGTTCATGGAAAAATTGAGAAAAAAATTACTGCCCACTAACCTATGGATGTGTTTTGCTGTGGGCTAAAACAAAACACTACTGGAAGTTGGAGGGTGGTGGTTTTTTTTCCAAAAACATCTAAGAATGCAGAATGTAAGTCAAATTTGAGGCGATCACACACATCCCATAGCTCAGACATGAGTTCAGAGCGATATACACTACAGGGATTTTAATGTAATTTTCCGAGCCCAAACCTCGAGACTGAAGGTTCACTCATCTCTAGTGACAATGACAGCAGCTTCTACACTCTGCTCTGATGGTGCTTTGCTTGCGTATTCCATCGTGCACTTGGATTCTCAAACTAAGCATCCTCAGACTGTAAATAGAAAAAAATATAATACCAGTTAGATAATATAGTTAGGGGTACTTTGCACACTGCGACATCACAAGCCGATGCTGCGATGTCGAATGCGATAGTCCCTGCCCCCGTCGCAGCAGCGATATCTTGTGATTGCTGGCGTAGTGAGCATTATCGCTACGCCAGCTTCACATGCACTCACCTGTCCTGCGACGTCGCTCTGGCCAGCGACCCGCCTCCTTCCTAAGGGGGCGGGTTGTGCGGCGTCACAGCAACGTCACACGGCAGGCGGCCAATAGCAGCGGAGGGGCGGAGATGAGCAGGATGTAAACATCCCGCCCACCTCCTTCCTTCCGCATAGCAGCCGGGACGCAGGTAGGAGATGTTCCTTGCTCCTGCGGCTTCATACACAGCGATGTGTGCTGCCGCAGGAACGAGGAACAACATCATACCTGTCGCTGCAGCGGCATTATGGAAATGTCGGATCCCACACCGATGATATGATAACGACGCTTTTGCCCTTGTTAATCGTATCAAAAAGGATTTGCACACTACGATATCGACTGCGACGCCGGATGTGCATCACTTTCGATTTGACCTCACCGACATCGCACCTGCGTTGTCGTAGTGTGCAAAGCCTGCCTTAGTCTCCACTGTAAGAAAATACAACTTGAGAAAGCTACAAGTGAGAGTATGTGTAGGATTAGGAACTATTAATTTTAAAAGAAAGTGTCTGATTATCTTCACCACTGAAAATGAGAAAGCCACTTTATTGAATGTATTGACCTCCTTGAACAAATTTGAGTAGGTTCCAGCTGCTGGGTCACCAAAATCTGGCCTGACGTGTGTTATTAATATGTCATAAAAATGCTTTATTGAAATACATCTTTAAAATCCTATTAATTTAGAACAAGTTGGATTTTCATTCTAAAATAGAAAGTGTCCAGGACAGATAATATCTTAACAACTCAAGAGTCTGAAAATAAACACAACTATTGAGCATTATTTTCCTAAGATTTAGCAGGACCAAGGTCAGCAACATTCCATGGAACCCTGCTGATGCAAATCTTTCTTCTGCTTGTCAATGTCCATCAGATGATCTGACAAAAAGGGGAGAAAAACATTTCCAGTCTCTTTAGATATTGAAAATGTATTAACTCTGGAAGAAAGCTGGAAATCAATTCCTTATTTAGTCTATCTTCCTCAACCGCTCATCTTTTTGTTGAGCAATAAGTATGTCTTTTTTTTTCACTTTACAATTTTTTTTTTGCATTTTATAAATACAATGCAAGGATGAAAACAGTCCAAAAATGCATCAAATGATAAATCTCAACTCTGAGACATACACGAGTATCGGGACAACAATTGCCATTAACAGTTGGTAACTTTTAATACATATAGAAGTAGTTATATATTAAATGCTAAAATTAGCAAATGAACATTCATAAAACCATTGAAGACGAAATATGATAGTGTTAAATAATGCCCTGAGCACACTTTTCCACACTTGATTTCCTTGTGCGTTTGTAAGAGTCAGACCCTAGGTCTGCTTACCAGAAGGTGGTATAAGCTAAGGAGACTTAGTGGATCTTAATATGTTTTTATTGCTCCACAAACAACTTTGTAGCCAGATGTTGACTTAAATATGAAATGCAGTCGTCATTTTTCATACAGTTCATGCATTTTCTGTGCTTCTAGTGGCTTGAGTGGGAAGGAAGTCATTGTCGCTCCCATAAGGAATATATCTATCCATTCTTCCACTAGACTTTGCATAGCCATTGTGCTAATTTCAGTGAAATATGAAAACCAATATTTTGTAAAAAATTGTATATGAATTCCAGAGTCTCAATTAGGATTGATATTAGAGTTAATTCTATTATATCTGGATCATTTTATAGTATATTTAAATACAACTGAAAATTTATATTTCTTTTGAACCACATTATCAGTTCTTTACAGCCACATATATGCTGAAAAATTCAATTAGAAGTCTTATAGCAGTCTATTGCCTCTGTTTCCTAAGACTGTTAACATTTTATGTGGTTCGGTCACTATAGATCTATTGTGTTTTAGTCTAGTGTACAGCAAGTAGAGGATCCGAATTCATGAATTGTAAAAACTGTGCTTCATTAACTACATTGAGCTGGTTCGACAAAACACCACTGCTGAACTGAAAGATTTTACTGTACATGTATCAATGTCCCCGGCACTTGTCTTCCTTACAAACATGAATGTTATACACTCAGACAAAACCTTTAAGGAATGTTCTTTTTGGTTATTCAATTGGCTCAGCATGTTAGATACATAAAGGAAATTGAAGTAACATCTGGACATGAATTCCTTAGTGTTACATAATCTTTTTGATTAAAATTACTTTATTGAAATGACCACTTTTATAATATGTTGATCTAAATTATTCAGTAGTTTTATTTTAATAACTGAGCCAGTGCTAAGGATTACAAACAGCTGCAAATACTGCTTGCTTTCCTTAGCAGAATTAGCTTCACAACAAAAACGTATAGTGAGATAAAGGGACTTCGAAGGTAGTGATAATGACAAAAGATCACAAGTTCAATGCTGCGATTCTGTAACAGAGCATTTACTAGAAAAGAGGTAGAGATTATTGAACTTGATAATAAAGCATCACGCAGAAAGATTATATGTAAAACTCTTTGCTACTAAGAATAAATTAAATCTGATAAGTTATACAACATAAGGCTGTCTTGTTTTTAATTGTTATCTCATTTTCTTCACCAAAATGTAAGGCTTAATTCACATCTGCATTCTTTGGATTAGTTGTTCTTCTCCATCATAGGAAGACTACAACAGAAATATCAATGTTGCCAGATATGTACATAGTACAATTCCAAAAGACTTCTTTAACTAAATGGTTCCATTAGATTTCCATGCTGTGCTATTTTAGCCTATGTTTTTGGCCAGATGTGCGACAGAGCCTCCAACACAGATGTGAAGTGAATATAATCTATCACATCCTTTACATTAATTAATTAAAAAATGCACTGTTATAGGCTGAAACATTTTCATGATTACGTCTTCTGATATTGTAAAAGTTTGTCATGCCATTGACACGGTATTGCACTTACAGTGGGTACGCAAAGTATTCAGACCCCTTTAAATTTTTCACTCTTTGTTTCATTGTAGCCATTTGGTAAATTCAAAAAAGTTCATTCGTTTTTTTCTCAGTAATGTACACTCTGCACCTGATATTGACAGAAAAAAACAAAAATTTAGAAATTTTTTATTTATTAAACAAGAAAAACTGAAATATCACATGGTCATAAGTATTCAGACCCTTTGCTCAGTATTGAGTAGAAGCACCCTTTTGAGTTAGTACAGCCATAAGTCTTCTTGGAAATAATGCAACAAGCTTTTCACACCTGGATTTAGGGATCCTCTGCCATTCTTCCTTGCAGATCCTTTCCAGTTCTTTCAGGTTGGATGGTGAACGTTGGTGGACAGCCATTTTCAGGTCTCTCCAGAGATGCTCAATTGGATTTAAGTCAGACCTCTGGCTGGGCCAGTCAAGAATGGTCACAGAGTTGTTCTAAAGCCACTCCTTTGTTATTTTAGCTGTGTGCTTAGTGTCATTGTCTTGTTGGAAGGTGAACCTTCAGCCAAGTCGGAGGTCCAAAGCACTCTGGAAGAGGTTTTCTTCCAGGATATCTCTGTACTTGGCCTCATTAATCTTTCCTTCAATTGTAATGAGTCGTCTTATCCCTGCAGCTGAAAAACACCCCCATAGCATGATGCTGCCACCACCATGTTTCACTGTTGGGATTGCATTGGGCAGGTGATGAGCAGTGCCTGGTTTTCTTCACACATGCCACTTAGAACTTTCACCAAAAAGTTCTATGTTCATGTTATCAGACCAGAGAATCTTATTTCTCATAGTCGTGGAGTACTTCATGTGTTGTTTTGCAAACTCTAAGCAGGCTTTCATATGTCTTGCACTGAGGAGAGGCCTCTGTTGGGCCACTCTGCCATAAAGGCCAAACTGGTGGAGGGCTGCAGTGATAGTTGACTTTTAGGAACTTTCTCCCATCTCCCTACTGCATCTCTGGAGCTCAGCCACAGAGATTTTGGGGTTCTTCTTTACCTCTTTCACTAAGGCTCTTCTCCCATGATTGCTCATTTTGGCTGGATGCCCAGGTCTAGGAAGAGTTCTGGTGGTCCCAAACTTCTTCCATTTAAGGATTATGGAGGCCACTGTGCACTTAGTAGCCTTGAGTACTGCAGAAATTCTATTGTAACCTTGGCCAGATCTGTGCCTTGCCACAATTCTGTCTCTGAGCTTCTTGGGCAGTTCCTTTGACCTCATGATTCTCATTTGGTCTGACATGCACTGTGAGCTGTAAGGTCTTATATAGACAGGTGTGTGCCTTTCCAAATCAAATCAAATCAAGTCCTATCAGCTTAACTAAACCCAGCTGGACTCCAATGAAGGAGTAGAACCATCTCAAGGAGGATCACAAGGAAATGGACTGCATGTTACTTAAACATGAGTATCTGAGCAAATTATCTGACTATTTATGACCATGTGATATTTCATTTTGTCTTGTTTAATAAATTTTCAAAAATTTCTACATTTCTGTTTTTTCCTGTTAAGATGGGGTGCAGAATGTACATTAATGAGAAAAAAATACTTTTTTGAATTTACCAAATGGCTACAATGAAACAAAGAGGGAAAAATTTAAAGGGTCTGAATACTTTCCATAACCACTGTACATTCCTAGAGACAGAAGGTGTCATGATTGACTCCTGGCTCAGCTGGAGCTGAGCCTTTTTTTTAGTTTCACTTCTGATGCAGGTCACGTTAGGAGTTAATCCTTTCTGCCTCGTTCTGGAGGTCAGGCTGCTTTATTAGGGCACTGTTTCTCTTGGACTTCGCCAGTGATATTTCTGGCTCTGCTGTGTTCTGCTCTTGAGTGACCTGTTGTCTGCCCTGCGCCCTCCTGACCTCCGTGTTCACCTGACCTGGTAACCTCCTCTGTTGTCTGTTTCCATCAGTGTCTCTCCCGCTGTCTCCCTGTTTGTTCCTTATCTGTTTACCTTTATTCTGTCTTGTCTTCCCATTCCCCCTCGCTGCTAGGCTCTGATTTCCCGGCTACTGACTATTTGCTTCCCTCTGACTACGTTTAGACTTTGCCCTTGTGTACTTACAAGACCTCATGTTGTGACACGGCTTTCTGACGATTCTCCTGCCATCTGGTGGGCTTGACTAGTATTACCTCTGCTAGGGAATTCCCTGCTCATACGTTTCCTCCACTTTTATGCCCCCTAGTGGTTTACCAGCTAACTACCTTCTCAGATAGTTTCAGGAATCCTCTCAGTCCCACATTACTGCGCTGTACTGCTATTGTACATCTTAGAGTACAGCGTGACAGAAGGATAAGCTTCTCAGTTTCTTTAAAGGGTGGGTAACATTCAACTTTATTTAGCTAAAGTGTTGGGTATTTGATTTTGTGGCAATTACTATTATATAAGCAGTAGAGGTCCTCCTCTTACACTTGATAGTACAGCCTTTTTCACAGAGTACACAACACACTTTGGTTCTCAAATATTCCACTAATGTCGGAGTTGGTGAGCAGACATTTTTTTAATTTGATAAGGGTGATGTAAAACATTTTTTGTGTGATGTTAAGTCACTTTTCACGGGCAAGTCATGAGCGGGAAGGCAAAGAGTCTGTGGGTCAAGCCAAGAGGGTCTGTAAAAGACACAGAGAAAAAGACAAAACGGCTAGTCAGAGGGCAATTATGTCGTCAGATAACAGATCTGAGTGTGTCAAAGACAAAAAGAGCAAGCTAGGTTAGATCAACAAATGATCAAAACAGCAGACAAGAGGCACATACTGCACAGAGTTAGCAGACTGACAAAAGTTTGAACACTGTAAGCTAGCTAAATAGCCAGGTAATGATCCTAAATAGGCAACACCCAGAGAAAACCTAGCATACCTAGCCAGATTGAGCAGCTGAACTGTGACTCCATACAGTAGGATTCAGTAGGATTACTAAGCTGTGTGTCACTGGAGAAACTGTGACAGTTCCACCTTTTTCTAAGTGGGGCCACTGGTCCCCAAGGTTTACCAAGAAACCTTAAATGGAATTCCCTGACCAAATGATTGGCCTTCACATCTTTAGTTGGAACCCAAGATCTCTCCATATCCCCTCCAATTAACAAGATAGAGGAGGTGGGGATGAGGGAGATACTACTTAAGGGAAAAACTCTTTAGTAAAGATCTATCAAAAATGTTCAGTATATGAAGAGATGGCAGATGTTTCAATCTAAAGGCCACTAAATTGACTACTTACAGAATCTCATAAGGACCAATGAAGTTAGGACCCAACTTCGCCAATGGTACTTTAAGTTTGAGATTATTGGATGATACCAAAGTCCTATAACCTACGTTAAACACAGAAACCAACGTACAGTATCTATCAGCCATCTGGTTTTGGTGATTCTGAACATCCCCATTATTATTTTGAAGCTTCCTCCAGACATTCCCAAGTTTCTGTATGGAATCCTTATCTTGGTTACTGAATGAGTAATATATAACTTGAACTACATTTTGTATATTTTATGCAGTGAGTTTTACATATTACTAAACTATTTATCAATTAATTAATAAATTATTTATCTTACACAAATAGCCCAATTCATTATTGCATTTGCACATGTTTTTTGTTGCATTTTAATTGTTTTGCGCCATTTTTTTTTTTTTTGCTACATTTTCATCTTTTTATTTGTACCTCTTTGGAAGCCTATTTTTGGTGGTGTGATGTACCTTTGGTGATTTTCCAAGAAATCACAAAATATGTTGCAAATGTGCTTCAGTCTCTCGATGGAGTGATTTTATGTAAGACAGATATTTCTACACATTTTTTGCACCATTTCGAAATGTGCAACTTTTTGTGCTAAAAAAAAATCACAAATAAGGTAAAAAAAGATAAAAATAAAGACCACAGTTTTACTTTGAGCAAAATGTATTAACCGCTTGCACCATTTTGAACAATTTGTCGGAAAAAATGGCAATGAATACCATAAAGCAAAACAGAAAAGTGACAGGAAAAAAGCAACACATGTTGAAACGAAGCTAAAGTTTATCTCTATATAACAGTTATAGCTTTCTACTCATTTTTGTGTAGTAAACAAAAAAAAAGAAAAAACAACAATCTTTTTGATCGGATTTCCATCAGGACTTTGAACTCCGTGAAAGGATAGTACTGCAATACAGGTGTTTCCTGTTAGGTCACAAGCACTCCAGAACATGTGTTTGTATTGCTGCTCCCATCTGGACACAAATATGGCAGGAGTCTGAATACGTCCAAATATTGTAATATGAACCAGGGATAAACAGAGTTATAAAAATAGAAAAGGGACCTGTTTATTCAATCATTGACCTTGTGTTCACATCATGCTATGAACTGAAAACACTTTTTACATTTCTTTTATATCATTGATATAACATTTTTGACCATTAGAAGAATTGGCAAAAAAGTCCCTACTATTTTAGATGTGTCTTATATTGATGAATTGTGTATTTGATAATATTTAATTTATTGTCCTTTTACTGTCTATGAATATTAAGGATAATTATACTAGACTGTCAATTAATTTAGGGAGGATTCATATTGCATGTTGACAAATTTAAAATGGTGTTCTAAGATAAGCAAACATTCGGCTATACAAAGTAAATTGCTTAAAATAGGCTTAAGGGGGCTTTACACGCAACGACATCACTATCGAGATGTCGTTGGGGTCACGGAATTCGTGAAGCACATCCGGCCTCGTTAGCGATGTCGTTGCGTGTGAAGCGCACGAACGACCGCTAACGATCAAAATTACTCACCATATCGTTGATCATTGACACGTCGTTCTAATCTCAAATATCGTTACTGTTGTAGGACGAACGTTGTTCGTCGTTCCTGCGGCAGCACACATCGCTATGTGTGACACCGCAGGAATGAGGAACAACATCGTACCTGCGGCAGCCGTCAATAAGGAAGGAAGGAGGTGGGCGGGATGTTCCAGCCGCTCATCTCCGCATCTCCGCTTCTATTAAGCGGCCGCTTAGTGACTCCGCTGTGACGCCGAACAAACCTCCCCGTTAGAAAGGAGGCGGTTTGCCGGCCACAGCGACGTCGCTAGGCAGGTAAGTATGTGTGACGGGGACTAATGATGTTGTGCGCCATGGGCAGCGATTTGCCCATGACGCACAACCGACGGGGGAGGGTGCTTTCACCAGCGACATCGCTAGTGATGTTGCTGTGTGTAAAGTAGCCTTAAGAGCGTAAATGCTGTAAATTCCCTCCTGCTTTAGCAACACCCCTCTGATGCTCCCTGTTGATCTCCGTTTATTTTCCTCCAACAGTCATACCCAAGTGACCACTGTACCCAATCACTGGTTTTAGTAGTCCATTGACACACATGCCACTAATTATTGCTAAAGTCAGTGATTGTGTGATTGACTGCAGCAGTAAAATGACATTTTATTAGATCTTTAAAAAAAAAAAAAGTATGTCACTGTTCTGGACAATTTAGTAAAAGCTCCTGAAATAGTTTCTACACAATTTGAAAAGCCAAAACTGAATCATGATGATTTTACTGAATAACTGCACTTTCACAAAACTGTTGACGTCATAGTGGGGTGTCTGATTTTATCAGTTGTGTTCTATGTGGTGGGAGACTCACTAATTGGTAAAACATAAAAGCAGATGTGCTCAGCTGAGCAAGGCTTCTTTTTGGATATTAATTATGCTCTCAATTAAAAATCTATGATCGCATCTTCAGATAATGAGGAGAAACAGTTGCTTTCCGAACACACAGAGCATAACCAGAAAATATTATTGAACGGAGAAGAAAAGAACAGTTGCAGGATATCAGGACAGATAGCTGGAAAAATGGCAAAAAGGAAGTGGCATATTATGAGCTATGAATCCATGACTGTAACATGATATAGTCTCACTCAAATGTCTATTCTAAGCTAACATATGGCACCATGCCATCGGTTAACTCTCTCAAAATCTGATGACCACCTTTAAGCCACCTCAAAATTTTTGTAATTGCCATCCTACAGTAACGCAGTAAATTCAGTAAGCCCACAGTCTGAAGTGTGTCTCCTGTATCCACTTCCTTTTATGTTTTTGTGGACAGCCGGTAGGACCATTACTAAATAGAGGTACACCCTGGAGTAAATACAAGCACGGTGGACTTAAAGTTAACATGACTTGTTTGACCAAAAAACAGCACCCTTCTGCTTACTGATTTTTCGAGACTAGTGATAAATTGAATCAAGCATGCTATTTGGTTGTTTCTCTTTATTTATTTTGACTTAGGCTGGGTTCACACATAGCGACAGCGACAACGACGTCACTGTTACATCACCATTTTCTGTGACGTAACAGCGACCTTGTAAGTCGCTGTTATAATCGCTGCTTAGCTGTCAAACACAGCGACGCAGCAGCGATCATAACGTCGCTACATGTGCAGAGAGCAGGGAGCCGCGCACACTGCTTAGCGCTGGCTCCCTGCTCTCCTAGCTACAGTACACATCGGGTTAATTACCCGATGTGTACTGCAGCTACATGTGCAGAGAGCAGGGAGCCGCGCACACTGCTTAGCGCTGGCTCCCTGCTCTCCTAGCTACAGTACACATCGGGGTAATTAACCTGATGTGTACTGCAGCTACACGTGCAGAGAGCAGGGAGCCGGCACTGGCAGCATGAGAGCGGCGCAGGCTGGTAACGAAGGTAAATATCAGGTAACCACCTTGGTTACCCGATGTTTACCCTGGCTACAACCTACCGCAGCTGCCAGATGACGGCTCCTGCTCTCTGTTCGCTTCATTTCGTCGCTCTCTCTCGCTGTCACACACAGCGATCTGTGCGTCACAGCGGGAGAGCAACAATAAAAAAAACGAACCAGGGCTGTGTGTAACGAGCAGCGATCTCACAGCAGGGGCCAGATCGCTGCTCAGTGTCACAAACAGCGAGATCGCTAATAAGGTCACTGCTGCGTCACAAAAAACGTGACTCAGCAGCAATCTCAGCAGCGATCTCGCTGTGTGTGAAGCACCCCTTACAGCCTGTAAATTATTCAATGAGCCTGATAGGGTGTAAGGGGTGCTTCACACACAGCGAGCTCGCTGCCGAGATCGCTGCTGAGTCACGCTTTTTGTGACGCAGCAGTGACCTCATTAGCGATCTCGCTGTGTGTGACACTGAGCAGCGATCTGGCCCCTGCTGCGAGATCGCTGCTCGTTACACACAGCCCTGGTTCGTTTTCTTCAAAGCCGCTCTCCCGCTGTGACACACAGATCGCTGTGTGTGACAGCGAGAGAGAGCGACAAATGAAGCGAGCAGGGAGCAGGAGCCGGCGTCTGACAGCTGAGGTAAGCTTGTAACCAAGATAAACATCGGGTAACCAAGGTGGTTACCCAATATTTACCTTAGTTACCAGCCTCCGCAGCTCTCACGCTGCCTGTGCTGCCGGCTCCGGCTCTCTTCACATGTAGCTGCTGTACACATCGGGTTAATTAACCCGATGTGTACAGCAGCTAGGAGAGCAAGGAGCCAGCGCTAAGCAGTGTGCGCGGCTCCTTGCTCTCTGCACATGTAGCTGCATTACACATCGGGTTAATTAACCCGATGTGTACAGCAGCTAGGAGAGCAAGGAGCCAGCGCTCAGTGTGCGCGGCTCCCTGCTCCCTGCACACACAGTTAAGCGGTGTGCGCTGGTAACTAATGTAAACATCGGGTAACCATACCCGATGTTTACCTTAGTTACCAGTCTCCGCAGCTTCCAGACGGCGGCTTGCACGTCGCTGCTGGCTGGGGGCTGTTCACTGGTCGCTGGTGAGATCTGCCTGTTTGACAGCTCACCAGCGACCATGTAGCGATGCAGCAGCGATCCTGACCAGGTCAGATCGCTGGTCGGATCGCTGCTGCATCGCTAAGTGAGAAGGTACCCTAAGTAAATTTCTAAAAGAAAGAGATAGACAGAGTCTTAACTACTATTTGTGGAAACTGACAAGGTGACTTAGGTGATAGTGCCACTCTGTTTGATAAGGGGGCATAATTTAGGGTGATGCAATCCAAGTTATGCATTCACATCTCAAACTCGTCTGCATTCCAAATCATATGAGTCATTTGTCAGTAGCATGCATGGTATTCTATTCATCCACACAGACCAGTGATGTGTACACAGATCTGGGTAGAAATATATGCACACCAGTGACTATGTAAGGGGAATACATGAAATAGCAGAAACTGCTGTGTGAATACTGACTTTAAAAATCCAATAGCTATATGAAAGAGTGAATATGTGAAAAATGGAATCTGCATTACTGCCATGAACATAAGAATCAAGAGAAATTTAGCTACTGAATTGATCAATGCAATAGAGCCCCAACACTACGCCAAAGTATTTCTCTACGTTGGAGTCCCTAGCTTGTGTGTGTCCTCTCATGCAGTTAAAAAACCTACAGTGTATGGGAAGCTGAGACCCAGGCTATTTATGCGTATGATATGGATTGGCAATAGGTGTGGTTGGGGAGGGTTCACAAACGAAAAAATACTAACAACTAGGAATAACGTTTGGAACACCATTCTAAGTCCGAACTGGGTGCAAAAACCTAAAAAAACATCACTATGGGGAGATAACGTTATTCCTATTTGTTAGTATTTTTTCGTTTGTGAACCCTCCCCAACCACACCTATTGCCAATCCATATCATACGCATAAATAGCCTGGGTCTCAGCTTCCCATACACGGTAGGTTTTTTAACTGCATGAGAGGACACACACAAGCTAGGGACCCCAACGTAGAGAAATACTTTGGCGTAGTGTTGGGGCTCTATTGCATTGATCAATTCAGTAGCTAAATTTCTCTTGATTCATATGTTCATGGCAGTAATGCAGATTCCATTTTTCACATATTCACTCTTGCATATAGCTATTGGATTTTTCAAGTCAGTATTCACACAGCAGTTTCTGCTATTTCATGTATTCCCCTTACATAGTCACTGGTGTGCATACCTTATCTCCCCATAGTGATGTTTTTTTAGGTTTTTGCACCCAGTTCGGACTTAGAATGGTGTTCCAAACGTTATTCCTATTTGTTAGTATTTTTTCGTTTGTGAACCCTCCCCAACCACACCTATTGCCAATCCATATCATACGCATAAATAGCCTGGGTCTCAGCTTCCCATACACGGTAGGTTTTTTAACTGCATGAGAGGACACACACAAGCTAGGGACCCCAACGTAGAGAAATACTTTGGCGTAGTGTTGGGGCTCTATTGCATTGATCAATTCAGTAGCTAAATTTCTCTTGATTCATATGTTCATGGCAGTAATGCAGATTCCATTTTTCACATATTCACTCTTGCATATAGCTATTGGATTTTTCAAGTCAGTATTCACACAGCAGTTTCTGCTATTTCATGTATTCCCCTTACATAGTCACTGGTGTGCATACCTTATCTCCCCATAGTTATGTTTTTTAGGTTTTTGCACCCAGTTCGGACTTAGAATGGTGTTCCAAACGTTATTCCTATTTGTTAGTATTTTTTCGTTTGTGAACCCTCCCCAACCACACCTATTGCCAATCCATATCATACGCATAAATAGCCTGGGTCTCAGCTTCCCATACACGGTAGGTTTTTTAACTGCATGAGAGGACACACACAAGCTAGGGACCCCAACGTAGAGAAATACTTTGGCGTAGTGTTGGGGCTCTATTGCATTGATCAATTCAGTAGCTAAATTTCTCTTGATTCATATGTTCATGGCAGTAATGCAGATTCCATTTTTCACATATTCACTCTTGCATATAGCTATTGGATTTTTCAAGTCAGTATTCACACAGCAGTTTCTGCTATTTCATGTATTCCCCTTACATAGTCACTGGTGTGCATACCTTATCTCCCCATAGTGATGTTTTTTTAGGTTTTTGCACCCAGTTCGGACTTAGAATGGTGTTCCAAACGTTATTCCTATTTGTTAGTATTTTTTCGTTTGTGAACCCTCCCCAACCACACCTATTGCCAATCCATATCATACGCATAAATAGCCTGGGTCTCAGCTTCCCATACACGGTAGGTTTTTTAACTGCATGAGAGGACACACACAAGCTAGGGACCCCAACGTAGAGAAATACTTTGGCGTAGTGTTGGGGCTCTATTGCATTGATCAATTCAGTAGCTAAATTTCTCTTGATTCATATGTTCATGGCAGTAATGCAGATTCCATTTTTCACATATTCACTCTTGCATATAGCTATTGGATTTTTCAAGTCAGTATTCACACAGCAGTTTCTGCTATTTCATGTATTCCCCTTACATAGTCACTGGTGTGCATACCTTATCTCCCCATAGTGATGTTTTTTTAGGTTTTTGCACCCAGTTCGGACTTAGAATGGTGTTCCAAACGTTATTCCTATTTTTTTTTTTTTTCTGGGTAGAAATATGACTGATTCATTTGCGGAAGTTCAGATACATTTTTAGAAATCAGTTGGCTAGGAGTTAAGCATATGTAACACGTCTCCTATTGGGTAAACTACAAAAAGAGATTATTCTGAGATATATATATATATATATATATATATATATATATGTATATATATATATATATATATTTCCTCATTTTATATTAAGCTAAGTCAGCATGATTCACTTATGACCAGATTGTCCCGTATCTGAGTACAGTTCAAACGCCATTTTGAGTCCTGTGTTTGGATATCTTCATATGATCAGTATTCAGAATTATAACAGTCCATAACCATGTCCATAACATGTTACCTGGACTCCATAGATGTTGCCTTGCCTACCTCTATTGAAGTTATATCACCAATGCAAGGCTGCTTAACTTAAGTGAATAAAATTGTACTAAATGTTCAACTGTGAGCAGCACATGATAGTTATCAACCTTTGGATAAAAACTGTTTCCTTTAAAGGTAATGCTAAGGACTCACCTGATGAAGTGGATTCTCTAAGCCCTTTATGGGGGAGTAACATGAACTGAAGGTGATGGCACAGTGGGCGGAACTTGTCAAATGGCACGTAGATCAATGGGGACTAGGATAGCTTGGTATACAGGCAGACAAATGGAACAGAAATATGAGAAGATATGAAGCCAAGAGTGTGGATACACAAGAACAGTACTTATATACACATTTCAGAATTTACAGCTAACAAATGATTAAAGTTTGAGTTTTATGTCATCTGCAGACAGAAGGTGAATGACAGACATGTAGGCATTAAGCAAACAAATGGTTAACTGCAAGCATAAGTGATGAACAAGCAATGTAATGATTGCTTGCAGAGAAGAAACATATTGTTGCAGCAGTGTTTTGGTATGAAAATAACTAGAATTTAGAATAAAAAATGTGTTATGTTTATAGCAGAGAAATAGTTAACAATTCTGAGACAAAAGGTAAATTCAGATAAATGACCAACAAGTAGGAATTTGCTGAAGAGATAATTAGCCTCTTCAGAGAAATGGATGGTGAGGCAAACTCCAAAAGTACATGAGACAACTGAGTGCTAAGAGTACTAAATACTCAGACAGCACATAGTGGCTATGTTTAATAATTCAAATTGTCAGGTGTTGGTGCTGGAACAGGATAGCAACAGGTAATACAAGTACTTTTGAGAGCAAGATGAGTTTTAGGGGTACTTTGCACACTACGATATCGCAGGTGCGATGTCGGTGGGGTCAAATCGAAAGTGACGCACATCCGGCGTCGCTGTCGATATCGTAGTGTGTAAATCCTTTATGATACGATTAACGAGTGCAAAAGCGTCATAATCGAACCATCGGTGTAGTGTCCGATATTTCTATAATTGCGCTGCAGCAACGGTACGATGTTGCTCCTCGTTCCCCTGCGGCAGCACACATAACTGTGTGAGAAGCCGCAGGAGCGAGGAACATCTCCTACCTGCGTCACCGCAGCTCACGCCGGCTATGCGGAAGGAAGGAGGTGGGCGGGATGTTTACGTCCCGCTCATCTCCGCCCCTTCGCTTCTATTGGCCGCCTGCCGTGTGATGTCGCTGTGACGCCGCACGACCCGCCTCCTTAGTAAGGAGGCGGTTTGCCGGCCAAAGCAACGTCACAGGGCAGGTGAGTGCATGTGAAGCTGCCGTACCAATAATGTTCGCTACGGCAGCAATCACAAGATATCGCTGCTGCGACGGGGGCGGGGACTATCGCGCTCGGCTTGCGATGTCGTAGTATGCAAAGTACCCTTCAGAGTGAACCCCACCACCTCTGGCCTCTGGAGTTCAGAATAAGATGTATTGGCTGTACAAGAATAGTTCATTTATTTGTAGAGTTACTATTGAGAATATATCCATTTCTCTCCACCCCATCTGCTGAAAGGAGCTAATCTCAGTGCCAAGGCCATCTGCAAATTAATCTGTAGGTAATTTATAAGTACTTTTTTTTTAGTCTACAAAATAATAATTAGAATATTGTAAAAATGTATATCTCAAAATTACACCCATGATCGAAAGTATGATTTATTTGAAAATATCTATAACTCTGCCACTTGTCACTTATTGATATGTAGAGGATAAAAAGTAGAATCAGATTTGTGTTTGCAATTAATATCTAACTGTAAAGGACAAGCAGGGAGAACCATGATCAGATTCTATTAATGCTTTACATACAGTACTTTAAATTTCACCTCATTCTTGTCTTTATTGCTACAGATATACTGTGTATATATATATATATATATATATATATATATATATGTAAAAGTTAGCAATGTAAATGGAAACTTTGATATCTACTATGACAACAACAGTAAAAAAATTATTTTGCAGTTGTGTTAGAAAATTCTGTATTCCTTTCAAACATCTGGAGATAACAGAACCTTCTGCAAATTTCTGAAATATTTGACTCATGGCTATTTCTATTTTGCAGTTTAAGGGCATTAGAGAGTAAAAAAAAATATTGACCCAAATTTACACTGCACCTGCAGAAAAGAAGATCCAATAATATGTACCATATATAGTGCATCCAAATCTTTCTGACATTCTTTTATCTACTGTCTATGTTATTTCAGTTGTAGAGCTAAAAAGGAGCAAATATAGAAGTGAGCTAATCCAAAGGTGCCAAAATATGTTTTGTAAAATGTGTGCCTCTGGAACTGGAAAAATTGCTAGAATTGTTTTATTGTTTTCCCCTGTAGCATTTTTTTACATAACATGCTATATTTGCAAATAATTGATTGGATCATATAAATGCTTTTTAGCACCTTATTGCTATCATGACTATCCTAGTATAAAGAAAACTATTGAGAGTTTCTTGAACTACTATACTGTTATTGGTAGTGGGCATACAGTGGCTTATAGCTGCTGCTGGAAATTGATTTCTTGCTTACATTATTAATAGACATTAACCCCTTCACAACCATGGACGGATATATCCGTCACGGAGTGTGTCCCGTTAAGCCCCGCCCCCTGCCGCGGGCAGGCGGCGGCGGTCAGCACACATATCAGCTGTTTTCAATAGCTGACATGTGTGCCTGCTAGCCGCGGGTGGAATCGCTTCCACCCGCGGCCATTAACCCCTTAAATCTTGCTGCCAAAGTCTGGCAGCAAGATCTAAATGCATGCGGCCATGTTTTTTACTTACCGCCGCCCCCACCGGACGTCACGTGCGTGATCACGTGACTATCGGTGGTTGCCATCGTAGCACAGGGTCATGTGATGACGCCTGCAGCTATGATCTTTCACTTTCGTTTTCCCTCGGCAGAGAGCAGAGGGAAAAAGAAAGTGAGCGTATCTGCTGCTTACAGCTGTATAGCTGTGATCAGCAGATAGATAATAGCGATAAGATTGCTGATCGCTATAGCCCCCTAGGGGGACTAGTAAAATAAAAAAAAAAGTAAAAAAAAAGTTTTAAAAAATAAAAAAAACAAAAAACCTAAAAGTTCAAATCACCCCCCTTTCCTTCCATTGAAAATTAAAGGGTTAAAAAATAAATAAATATACACATATTTGGTATCGCCGCGTTCAGAAATGCCCGATCTATCAAAATATAAAATCAATTAATCTGATTGGTAAACGGCGTAGTGGCAAAAAATTTCCAAACGCCAAAATTGCGTTTTTTGGTCGCCGCAAGTTTTACGCAAAATGCAATAACAGGCGATCAAAACATAGCATCTGCGCAAAAATGGTACCATTAGAAATGTCAGCTCGAGTCTCAAAAAATAAGCCATCACTGAGCCATAGATCCCAAAAAATAAGAACGCTACGTGTCGGAAAATGGCGCAAAACTTGCGCCACTTTTATTGGACAAACTTGTGAATTTTTTTTAACCCTTCAGATACAAGTAAACCTATACATGTTTGGTGTCTACAAACTCGCACTGACCTCATGCATTATACCGACACATCAGTTTTACCATATAGTGAACACCGTGAATAAAACATCCCAAAAACGATTGTGCCATCACACTTTTTTTGCAATTTTTCCGCATTTGGACTTTCTTTGCTGTTTTCCAGTACACGATATGGTAAAACTTATGGTTTCATTTAAAAGTACAACTTGCCCCGCCAAAAGCAAGCCCTCATATGGCAAGATTGACGGAAAAATAAAAAGTTACGGCTCTCGGAAGAAGGGGAGCAAAAAACAAAAACGCAAAAACAGAAAGTGCCCCGGGGCTGAAGGGGTTAACTAGTCAATCCAAATAAAATTGAAATTCTATGACATGTTTATGAATTTGCAGAACCTGGTGAATTTCAACAATTTACCACTTGTTTTGCTCAAATAACTTTAAATGGCTGCTTCATTAGAAAGCGAAAGAACACATCTTTATTCATGGCTGAGTGTGCTTCCTGATAGCGCATTGTAGCTATCACATCACATGTTATAGCACAACCAATCAGAAAGAACTATCATAGTCTGTAAAAAAGCAGAAGATGGGAATGTAGTGTGATGACCCTGGACTAGTCAGGTCGTCCCAGGTATTCACACACAACACCACACCCCCTCCCGATTAGGTAACATCAGTCAAACTAAAAACCTTGTCACCACCCTCCAGGTTTGATGTGCACACCAGGGGAGGCGGAGCCAGGCGGTTGGCTCCGCCTACCGAGAAGTTCACAGGCCTGGAGGCGGGAAAACACGGAGTCAGGTTCAAGTTGAGGAGGAGAGTAGTCTGGAGGAGGTGTAGAGCAGACAAGTTCACGGGCAGTCCTGTTCCAGGTCTCCCAAGAGACTACCGGATGGCTGGGTCAGAGCCCAGTCACCATTGGCAAGGAGACAGACGGTGGTGGCCACCTGCTGGAGACCGGGAAGACAACCGGGAGCCAACTAGATACCGGAGCAGCAGGCAGGGTACTCAGACCCAGTACAAAGCCCTGAACCGACAGGGCCAAGTCGAATCAACTGATTGCGGACTGGACTTAAGGACCTATCCCACACAAGTCCCGTTAGAAGACAACAGCCCAACCATACAGGGTAAAGCCACCGCCAAGGCATAGTGACCTAAAGGGCCAGCGTCTGCGGGCAAACGGCCTCCTTCGGCATATGCAAGTCAGGGAGCGGACTACCGGTGTCTAGGCATAGGAGTCAAACATTTACACACAGAGGTGCAGGAGAAAGGCGGAAACCACCAACCTATTCTGGGAGAAGCTGCAGCCGGCTGCGGGCCCCGTTCATCACTCCGTTTGGTTTACCAGACACTCCGGTGTCTTGTGTCATAGTGAGTACACCAGTGCCTTCGGGCCGTGCACCGCACCGCAACACTTCACCCTGCATCCCGGCCATCGCCAACCAGGCCCCGGGACCAACACCCCCTACCCACGGAGGGGTCAACACCTAGCTGCGCCATTATACCGCTCCGGTAGCCTCCATACTGTTACGCTCACCGAGGAGCGGCGAACGTCCGGAGGTGGACCCACTGGACCGTGCACTGGACTCCCCTGAGAAGACGGCCAGCAGCGAACCCCTATACAGGGACTGTGCGGCACCTCCCCAGAAGGCCTAAATGCACGGCAGCCAGGGACCGGAGGTAGGAGTCTCTGTACGGCCAGGCGTGGCTCGGGTACGATGTCCGCGGCAGGCGGAACACGGAAGTGGCACCGGAGATGTTTCACAGCAGGTGACGTCCACAGCCGGTACGGTACAGATAGTGTCCATGGCAGGTATGGCACGGTGACGTCCACGGTAGGAATGGGTGGTGACTTCCACAGCCGGTACGGTACAGATAGTGTCCACGGCAGGTATGGCACGGTGACGTCCACGGTAGGAATAGGTGGTGACGTCCACAGCCGGAATGGTATAGATGGCACTACGGTGAGACACAGGATTAGAATCAGGTAACAAATGTACGGATCATAAACAATAGCATAGACAGATTAGGACACTGGCAATGCACTAATAGAGGCGCTGCTCGGGCGCCTGCTGCCGGGGGAAGTGAACTTAAATACCTATTAGGCAGCAGGTGACCTCTGAGATCACTTCCAGGATTTGGGGCATGCCACTTTAAGAAAGGGGGCGTGGCCTCGCACGCAGCCTAGAATCACCTACAGCAATTCTGTGTGAGGAGGAAACTGCAGCAGGCCTTGGAGTGGGAGCAACGTCTGCAGAGCCCTGGGGCCGGTAAGTGGAAGGCCTTCTCTGCCTGGGAGTGGGGGCAGGAGTGCATGTGGGAGCCATGCTGGGACTGGGCAGATGTGAGGGAGAGCTCCCCCCCCGGGGTCTGGTGGGACCAGGCATTACAGTACCCCCCCTGAAGCCCCCTCCTCCTCAGGAAGCTCCGGAGGAGACGAGGAGCATCCACGTCCTCCGCAGATACCCACGTCCTCTCCTCAGGACCGAACCCCTTCCAGTCCACCAGATAATAGGTTTTACCTCGGACCTCCTTAGCCGCAAGGATGGCTTTTACCTCATAGACGTCATCATCACCAACAGGAGGAGGCGAGACCCCAGGATCACCATGGAAACGACTCAGGACCACCGGCTTGAGGAGGGACACATGGAAGGAGTTCGGGATGCGAAGTGTCGACGGCAGCTTCAACTTGTAGGACACCTCATTGATCCGTCGGAGCACTTCAAAGGGACCAATGAAGCGGGGACCCAGCTTGTAAGACGGCTGTTTCAGGCGGACATACTTGGACGAGAGCCAGACTTTATCTCCGGGTCGGAAGAAAGGAACATCCAGACGTTTCTTGTCAGCGTGTTTCTTCATGCGGACAGAGGACCGTTCCAGAGCCGACTTGGTCTCAGCCCAGACGGCGGAGAAGGACCTCACGAGGTCATCAGCTGCAGGGTTGCCTGAGGAACTTGTCACAGGACACGGCACTTTGGGTCGCTGTCCATACACCACCTGGAACGGAGATTTAGCAGAGGACTCACTGTCATGGTTGTTATAGGAGAACTCGGAGCACAGAAGCAGTTTGACCCAGTCGCTGTGGTGTTCGTCCACGAAGTGGCGGAGATAGTTAGTCAGGATTTGGTTAATGCGCTCCACTTGCCCATTGGACTGAGGGTGGTAGGCAGAGGAAAAGTCCAATTCCACATCCATCATCTTGCAGACTGCTCTCCAGAACCGAGCGGTGAACTGGACCCCTCTGTCGGACACGATATGGAGAGGCAAGCCATGAAGCCGGAAGATGTGTTGGATGAAGAAGTCAGCAAGAACCGGAGCGGACGGTAGCCCGGAGAGTGGTGTGAAGTGGGCCATCTTGGAGAACCGGTCCACTACCTCCCAGATGACTGTGCAGCCAGACGATTTTGGCAGGTCCGTGATGAAATCCATGCCGATATGTTGCCATAGAGCGGATGGTACAGGTAAAGGAAGCAAAGGGCCCGCCGGAAGGGTCTTCGGGACCTTGTTCCGGGCACAGGAGGAACAGGATGAACAAAAGTCCTGGACGTCTTGACGTAACCCTGGCCACCAGTAATATCGGGATATCAATTGCAGAGATTTCTTTTGACCCACGTGACCTGCTATTCTGGAAGAGTGTCCCCACCGGAGTACACGTTCTCTATCGACCTCAGCAACAAACGTCTTACCGGGAGGAAGGTGATGCATGCCGACTGGAGCCGCCATTAGTTTGGAAGGTTCAATGATGTGCCGAGGTTCATCCTCCTGGTCCTCTGACAGGAATGATCGAGACAGCGCATCGGCTTTCAGGTTCTTCTCGGCTGGACGGAAATGCAGAACGAAATCAAAGCGGGCAAAGAATAATGACCATCGGGCCTGTCGGGGGTTTAGCCTGCGGGCTGTCTGAAGATATGCCAGATTCTTGTGGTCAGTATAGATGGTAACTGGATGCAATGACCCTTCCAGCAGGTATCGCCATTCCTCCAGAGCCAGCTTGACTGCCAGCAACTCACGGTCTCCGATTGAGTAGTTTCGTTCTGCTGGGGAGAAAGCCTTAGAAAAGAAGCCGCAGGTTACTGTCTTACCCTCTGACGTTTTCTGTGTAAGGACCGCACCGGCTCCGGATGAGGAGGCATCTACCTCAAGGATAAACGGCTGGTTAATGTCGGGTCTGTGTAAGGCTGGAGCAGAAGCAAAGGCACGTTTAAGGGACAGGAACGATTCTTCAGCTTCCGGTGTCCATTTCTTCGGGTTCTCCCCTTTGCGAGTGAGAGAGGATATGGGGCGCACCAGAGATGAGAAATGTGGAATGAATTGCCGGTAATAGTTGGCGAATCCCAGGAATCGCTGGATAGCCTTCAACCCTTCCGGACGGGGCTATTTCAGTACGGCTGAAACCTTGTCAGGATCCATCTTCAGGCCGGTATCCAAGACTATGTGGCCAAGGAAGGGTAACGAGGTCTGCTCAAACAGGCATTTCTCGAGTTTGGCGTAAAGGCGATTCTCTCTCAATCTCCGCAGGACCAGACGGACATGTCTTCGATGGGTATGCAAGTCCGGAGAGAAGATAAGGATGTCATCTAAATACACAACTACGCAGGTGTAGAGAAGATCACGGAAGACGTCGTTCACAAACTCCTGGAAGACCGCCGGTGCGTTACTGAGCCCGAAGGGCATCACTCGGTATTCATAGTGCCCATCACGAGTGTTGAACGCGGTCTTCCATTCGTCTCCCGACCGAATGCGAACCAGATTGTACGCACCCCGGAGATCTAGTTTGGAAAAGATCTTGGCACCTCGGAAACGGTCAAACAGTTCCGGTATAAGGGGTAGCGGATACCTGTTTATCACCGTGATCTTATTCAATCCGCGGTAGTCAATGCAGGGCCGTAGACCCCCATCCTTTTTTCCCACAAAGAAGAATCCCGCTCCGGCGGGAGAGGAGGATTTTCGGATGAAGCCTCGTGCTAAATTCTCCTTTATATAGTCAGACATGGCTTGGGTCTCTTCTCGCGACAGTGGGTAGATGCGCCCACGAGGAGGGGTTGTACCTGGGAGCAGGTCGATGGGACAATCGTAGGGTCTGTGTGGCGGCAACGTCTCAGCTTCCTTTTTGTCAAAGACATCGGAAAAGGACCAGTAGGCGGGAGGTAACCCGGGAAGGTTGACCGGTTTGACTGGTGGGTGCGGAGGATGCACAGGCAGTGATTATGGCAAGAAGCACCCCATTGCAGGATGTCTCCGGAATCCCAGTCGAGCACAGGCTTGTGTGACCGAAGCCAGGGTATTCCCAGAAGAAGAGCATGTGCCATGCCAGGGAGCACATGGAAGGCGATTGTCTCAGAGTGTAGCAACCCCACTTGCATTGTACAGTTCTCTGTGATGAACCGGATGGGTTCGGAAAGCGGTTTTCCATCCACGGAAGACAGACTGATGGGGGTAGCAAGACATCGGACGGGAATCTGGTGTAGATCCACCACGGACTGCTGGATAAAGTTCCCGGCGGAGCCAGAATCCAGGAACGCATGTACTGACAACCGGATGGAGCCGCAGGACAGGGATACGGGTACCTGGAGAAAAGGAGAGGACTTGGCGTGACCTAGGGTGGCCTCTCCGATGGACCCTAGGCTCTGTAGTTTCCCGGCTTTACTGGACAGTCCTGAATCAGATGTTTGGCACTTCCGCAGTAAAAGCACTCTCCTGCCATTCTCCGATTCCTCTGTCGCAGTCTGGACTCAGTGACGCGGTCGACCTCCATGGGCTCGTGCGGAGCAGTAGGCCTGGTGGAGGGAAGTGACATCGGCCTTTGGAAGGTGGGCGCAAGGCGCGGGGTTCTTCTTGTCCGGGTAACCTCTCTGGCACGCTCTTGGAAGTGGAGATCAATACGGGTAGCCAGAGAGATCAGCTCTTCCAGGGTGGTAGGTACCAAGGCGTCATTGTTCCACTTGAGCTCGGAGGACAGAGTGCGGAACTCGATTGCATACTGTCCCACGGTGAGATTCCCCTGGTGGATTCTCATGAGTGAAGAGGCAGTAGATGAGAGACGGCCTGGCTCATCGAACACCTTACGGAAGGTGGTCAGAAAGACGGACAGGACTTGGACGGTCGGGTCATTCTTTTCCCAGAGCGGATTCATCCAAGCCAGAGCCTGACCAGTCAGATGAGACATGATAAATGCGATTTTCGAGCGATCGGTCGCTTGCTGCAGCGGCGACAGCTCAAAGTGCAGGGAGCACTGGTTTAAGAAACCGCGACACAAACGGGGATCCCCTCCATACATGGGTGGGGAGGCCAGGCAAGAAGGAGACATGTATGTCGATAATCCTGCAGAGTCGGGAGTTGTAGAGGAGGCCGGATTCTGCAGGGCATTTAGACGGGAATCCACGGCCGCCATATCTTCAGCCATGCGTCTCTGGGCCTCATGCTGGCGGGACAGTTCCTGCAGTAGTTCACTCAACTGGGAGCTGTCGGAGGATACGGAGGTTTGCATGGATGCCAGACGGGATTCCACAGACTTTATGTAAGCCACGAACCTTGCTTGGGTCTCACGTTGGCGGGAGAGCTCCTGTTGCAGGTCATTCAGCGGGTTAACCGTGATCCCGGCGGAGTCCATGGCCCGAGCAAACTGTTACGCTCACCGAGGAGCGGCGAACGTCCGGAGGTGGACCCACTGGACCGTGCACCGGACTCCCCTGAGAAGACGGCCAGCAGCGAACCCCTATACAGGGACTGTGCGGCGCCTCCCCAGAAGGCCTAAATGCACGGCAGCCAGGGACCGGAGGTAGGAGTCTCTGTATGGCCAGGCGTGGCTCGGGTACGATGTCCGCGGCAGGCGGAACACGGAAGTGGCACCGGAGATGTGTCACAGCAGGTGACGTCCACAGCCGGTACGGTACAGATAGTGTCCACGGCAGGTATGGCACGGTGACGTCCACGGTAGGAATGGGTGGTGACTTCCACAGCCGGAATGGTATAGATGGCACTACGGTGAGACACAGGATTAGAATCAGGTAACAAATGTACGGATCATAAACAATAGCATAGACAGATTAGGACACTGGCAATGCACTAATAGAGGTGCTGCTCGGGCGCCTGCTGCCGGGGGAAGTGAACTTAAATACCTATTAGGCAGCAGGTGACCTCTGAGATCACTTCCAGGATTTGGGGCATGCCACTTTAAGAAAGGGGGCGTGGCCTCGCACGCAGCCTAGAATCACCTACAGCAATTCTGTGTGAGGAGGAAACTGCAGCAGGCCTTGGAGTGGGAGCAACGTCTGCAGAGCCCTGGGGCCGGTAAGTGGAAGGCCTTCTCTGCCTGGGAGTGGGGGCAGGAGTGCATGTGGGAGCCATGCTGGGACTGGGCAGATGTGAGGGAGAGCTCCCCCCCCGGGGTCTGGTGGGACCAGGCGTTACACATACCCTCACCGCAGCGGTGGTGTCTACAATCACCACAACCCGTGGGTGGTGTCATGAACTTACATCCCAAACTAAACCCCCGCGGCCCCGCATGTAGTGCCAACTCCCTTGCAGAGCGACGTGACCCCCGGGTCCGTGAGAGGCTCGAGCCACCACCCGCAGTACGAGCACGGATCTGAGCAGCTCGGCGGTCGCAGCCGAGCCCGAGGGGCAATAAACTTAGACTCTTCTGGCGTCATGAACAGGATAGAACCGTCCACTTACCCGTGGAAGTGCACCTTCAGATCATCACCAGCGGCGTCCCGCTGAAAAATTGGAGAAACCGCCATCTTTGGTGTGAAAAGTTCCCGCCCAAGCCATCTTCCCTGAACAGAAAGGGCGCAAAGATGAAACCCCGCCCCCCGAGAGCGAAGCAGAGCAAAAAGCAAGTGAAGTGCTCAAAAAACACCACGGGGGGAACGAATGGAAAGATGTCGGCGTGCCCGGACGGGAGCGGAGGGGCGCCCGCCGCTGGAGCGGCGGGTCTCGGAAGAAGCAGAGGAGGAGTAGCCTTTGAGGACTGCGGCCCGGGTGAGCTCCCCACCGGAACCGCTACTTGGTTGGAGCGGGAGCTGGGATGGTTCTGTATGAAGGTGAGGGCGCAGAGTCTGCAGCAGCTGCTTGATTGGAAGGCGGAGGTCCGCAGGATGGTTGCCGTGGTGTGGGCCCGTGAGCAAGGAGCCATCGCAGCCGTGCAGCGCCGAGATCAAGCCACGCAAACTCCCGAGCCAACCCTTATCAATTGGGAGCCAGGAGCCGGCAGTACTGCAGCAAGTGGGCCCGAGGTGGTGCAACTCATGGAGGAAAAGGTACCGAGTACGCTGCCCAGGCCGCCATTCCCGTTAACGGCCTACAGCCCCGGAACCTACTGCACATGGATGGGGAACCCTTTAGATCGTCAGACTGTCAGCCGGGCCGGTCCCCTGCGGTGGTAGCCGCACTCCGAAATGATCCCTGAAGTTTACAGTTCACCCTTTAAAGTTAATGTTTTAAGGACCCGCTCCTGCAGTACCCGGTGTCCTTTGTTGAACGTCCCTGAGTTCCCCGTTGGACGCCATCCGGTACGCCGGGTGGAAGGAGCCGGACCCTGCCTGACTTGTTGAACGCCACCGGGTTCGGAGCCTCGGTGGGCGCCATCAGGGGTCGGAGCCCCTGGTGGAGGACGGCGGGGTGTTCAAGGAGCGAGGACAGTTCTACAAGTAGAGCCCGGTTACCATACCCACACCGCAGGCAGTGGAAGACAGGGTCCTTAGGGACATGCCACCATGAGCGAGTGTGGCATTGGGGACCCGTGCTGCCCTGTGGTGGACAGGGGGAAGTGGCTGAAGGAGGCTGCGCCGGCAGTGGAGTTTTACCAAAAAGTTAAACTGCGGTAGCGGTTCCCGGCTACCATGTTGAAGTCCCCATTGGGACCCTGACTGCCCGTCCCCATTGGGACTTTTATTGTCCCCATTTTACAAAAGACATGGCCGAGAACTTGCAGGCCACCCAAAAACTTTTGGGCTTGTAAATAATACCTCCCTTAACCGGCCGTCCGGTTTCACCGCCTCCAGAGAGGCAGACTGGAGGATGGGCCTGTGGGAAGCCGTTGGCCAAGGCCCGCCACCACTACAACCAGTGGCCATCCTCCGAGTCAGGGGTCCCCTGGACGTGGGGCCTCTGAAAGTACTGTGAAACCTGCACCCATCCCGTTAAAACACCTGGGCCCGTTCCTGGACTGGGGCAAAGGGGTGCTGCCCACTTCTTAGGGGCAGCATCAAGGCTAGGTTGTTTGGGTGGGTGACTGAGGACCCGGTTCCCGTGTTAATAAAAATGTTATTGTAACTTTTAAGTATGTGCCTCCCGTAAGGGAAGATCTAAAATTTGAAGTTTGTACAAATGTTATTATGCTTGTACCATGTTCCCGTTTTTTTCTATTTTACAGAAAGCAAAAATAAACCGGTGATGGACGGGCAGCCCGCGGACGGTCTGCATTAAACCAAGGTGGAATGTGACGCCCTGGACTAGTCAGGTCGTCCCAGCTAGTCACACACAACACCACACCCCCTCCCGGTTAGGTAACATCAGTCAAACTAAAAACCTTGTCACCACCCTTCAGGTTTGATGTCCACACCGGGTGGGGCAGAGCCAGGCGGTTGGCTCCGCCTACCGAGGAGTTCACAGGCCTGGAGGCGGGAAAACACGGAGTCAGGTTCAAGTTGAGGAGGAGAGTAGTCTGGAGGAGGTGTAGAGCAGACAAGTTCATGGGCAGTCCTGTTCCAGTTCTGCCAAGAGACTACCGGGTGGCTGGGTCGGAGCCCAGTCACCATTGGCAAGGAGAAAGATGGTGGTGGCCGCCTGCAGGATATCGGGAAGACGACCGGTGAAACCGTAAGGGACCGAGACAGGGTAGTGGCCTGCCGGAACCGAACTGGGGAGCCAACTGGATACCGGAGCACCAGGCAGGGTACTCGGACCCAGTACAAAGCCCTGAACCGACAGGGCCGAGTCGAATCAACTGATTGCGGACTGGACTTAAGGACCTATCCCACACAAGTCCCGTTAGAAGACAACAGCCTAACCGTACAGGGTAAAGCCACCAACAAGGCATAGAGACCCAAAGGGCCAGCGTCTGCAGGCAAACGGGCTCCTTAGGCATATGCAAGTTGGGGAGCGGACTACTGGTGTCTAGGCATAGGAGTCAAACATTTACACACAGAGGTGCAGGAGAAAGGCGGAAACCACCAACCTATTCTGGGAGAAACTGCAGCCGTCTCTGGGCCCCGTTCATCACTCCGTTTGGTTTACCAGACACTCCGGTGTCTTGTGTCATAGTGAGTACACCAGTGCCTTCGGGCCACGCACCGCACCGCAACACTTCATCCTGCATCCCGGCCATCGCCAACCAGGCCCTGGGACCAACACCCCCTACCCACGGAGGGGTCAACACCTAGCTGCGCCATTACACCGCTCCTGGGAGCCCCCATACCCTCACCACAGCGTTGGTGTCTACAATCACCACAACCCGTGGGTGGCGTCATGAACTTACATCCCAAACTAAACCACCGCGGCCCCGGCCGTGGAACTCCTCACCCAAGTCCCCGCGTGTAGTGCCAACTCCCTTGCAGAGCGACTTGACCCCCGGGTCTGTGAGAGGCTCGAGCCACTACCCGCAGTACGAGTACGGATCCGAGTGGCTCGGCGGTCACAGCCGAGCCCGCGGGGCAGTACAGTAGCAGCAATTTTGTGGTGAATTTGTGTAGTAAGAGGATGCCACATCTCACTAGCCATAGCAATGGGGAGAGAATGTCAGGGCTAATACCAACCCCCAGCTATCGGGCTTTATCATAGCTGGGTATCAAAATTGGGAGGGACCGCATGCCTATTTTTTAAATTATTTATTTAAATAATTAACCAAAAAAAAAAAGCAGCATGTGGTTCCTCTTGTTTTGATACACAGCTAAAATCAATGCACGACTATGTGCTGCAGCCTGTTGCCATGGGCTTTATCTGTGCTGGAATCAAGACAGGGGGAACCGCTCGCCAATTATTTTATTTATTTATTTACTTGTTACAAGTATAAGGACACAGACAGCATGTGTGATTCCAACCAATCACAGACGCTATCTCAGACAATGGAAGCATTCAACGGCAGCCAATTACATATGCCAGTGGAAGGGGAAAGCAGTGATTATGCATTAGAGATAAAAATCAGACCTTGAAGTAGCGCTGCAGCCGCGGGTGTACTCGGTAAGTCTATAAGGCTTTAACTCTTTTGTTTTGTTTTTTTTTACAGTGGCCACTTGACACAGCTGTTTTGGGCAGGGAGAGAATATTTTTTGCAATCCAATAATTTACCGGTCCTTGGCAAGATCACTGACTTTTGCAGTAAATGCTCGGATGTCTTATCCCGTTTCGATCCGGCCAAAGATCGTACAATTTTAACATTTTCAGATCTTTGCTCTTTTTCTAATTATGTCATGCTCTAGAGAAACAGAAGCCTGTATGTTCAGATCCTGTGAAAGAACATACTCTATCTTGTCTCTGTTGTATTCATCTTGTCTTATAACTCTTGTTTACCATGATGATCAAATAGTGGTGGGAGAAGAAGTTCACATTACTTTTCACACTACTAAATTCTTATTAGTGACATATTTAGGTGGTAAGGCATTAAAACTTAGAATGTATGATAATAAACCAGAAATCCTGCTGTCATGCGGTGTTCAGGTCCAGACTCATTAGGTGTCTTGGCGGCGTCAGGCTCTGTTCACACTGCAGAGCCTGCCAGGCAACCTGATGCCTCCTAGTTGTTCAGCCAGAGCTGGGTGTTGGCTGATGTATGTGCTCTGTTCCTCAGTCCTACAGGAGTTAATTCCTGCTGACCTGGGGAACTCTGCTAGAAGCTCAGGTTGCTAATTACCAATCACAGCCGTCTCTTCCCTATATAAGATTCTGGATCTTACTACTCAGCACTGATTCTAGCTTAATTTTAGGTCCAGTGATTCTGGTCTTTGTGGTGATGCAGTTCATGGTTATCTGTAGTTGCGATTTAGAGTGATGTGGAAGTTCCCCTGTTGTGCATTTACTTATTTCTTTTGTTTTGATTCCCCTGTTAATGTATAGTCTCTCCTTTATGTTTGAGTCCAGTGTGTACGAGTTTTTGTTCTCCCTTGTCCGTGCCATTTCTGTGGGGTTTTGTTAATGTGTTTCTGGCCTATCCTAAGGGCGGGGGAGAGGGGAAGTAAGATCAGGGCTCGGATTTTTGTCAGGGTCACGCTGGGGGCTTAGACCTGGCTACCATCAAGCCTACCTCTGAGATAAGGGGCAGCGCAGTGTCCCATGTCTGAGGGCCAGTCTAGGAGCCCCTGTTCTGTCATTTCATACCCCATGACATTTGCACAGAAAACTATTCAAGGCTGTTCTGTATTCATTTTGCAAGTGCTCCTACAACGTCCTTTAATATATGGAATTCAAAAGACATAGAAAAAAGGTGATTTCAATCAGCAGGTCATGCAGGTCAATTATTAAGGCATTTTGGAGTAGGTACAAAATTTCTTAGTAGAGATAACTGTGGCATAATTACATTTAAAAAAAATGGTGTCAAAGTTTCAAAAAGAGAAGGAGGAAGAACAGCAACTTGCAAATGCCTTTTTTGGCATTTTCATTGGGTATTGGTAGGCAAGAAAATTCTGGTCTCATACCATTTTCTGACCCGTGGAGAGCACATCACTGAAGGTGGGTATTTTGCCCAGCTTTTGAATCTCCTGAGGAACTCTGTCTATGATGGAGATGGAGGGAAACGTGTCGAGTTTCAAATGTGTTTACTGATTGATATGGGAGACAACCTAAGACCCCGGAAAACCATCAGATAAGTCAGCTGATAATAATCATATTGGTCCCGTACCTCTGGTTTATGTTGCATCATTGTTTAAGGCAGTAAATTAATGAGGGACAGCCACCGAGGAATGGGGGCATTGTGTAAATTAGAATGTACTCCATTGATAAGAAGGGTGCTGCTCTAGGGACAGTTAAGAAATTAATTGCAATTAATCCTGACTATAAGATTATTCTGGGGAATAAGTGATTACACCTAAGATGTTTAATTAGTGGACTGTCACCGCCCAGAAAACAGGAGGAAGAGGACTAACCTTCAATTAAAAACTTTTCTGAATTATTGTATACCCACAAAGGGACAGAAAAGGGAAAGCCATTGAGGAATGGGGGCACCGTAAAAATAAGGGTGTACTCCATTGACAGGCAGACAAACAGCCCCAGGGACAAGGAACAGAGCATACCCTTATATCCCTTGAGTCATCTGGGGATACCCCGGCTACTCTGTAAAGTCACCCGAAGGTCTCCTCTTCTTTTTGATTCTTTTTTTACTTTTTTGATAATAATTTCTGGGAATATTGATACTTGACAGCCACTATATGGTGTCTATGTATTTTATATGTAGTTTTTGATGAGTTTGGGATTTTAAAGAAATTATTCTAATAAAGTGTGATTTTAGAAATAGGTATAATCTGTCACTAGGCAAGAAAATTACATATTTTTAAAAAAAATTTAACAGCTCTGCCCAAAAAAAAAAATTAGTTGTGTCGCAGCTTTTAAAAAAAGCCCATACTTCTATGATTACACTCTTTCAATCTCTACAATATTGTATAGCATTGAAGACTTTTTGTGTGAAAAAACATCGTTTCCATGATTACTATTTTATTTCCCATCATTCTAATTTTTTGTAAACTTAGGATTTTTTGTCCATTGAGTGGTTGGGACTCCCTAAATGGTCCTCTGTACAGGATTAGGCAGTGATATTTTCATCACTACCTTCATATGTCTGAGAGGATAATCGAGCTAAGAATCAAATCCTGATACTACGTTAGCAATGATGTGGTAACCATGGTGGCCACCGAAAGTAACACAAAATTAGAACACCTGAATCTATGGTCACCAATAAGGTCCCTGCCATGTGTTCATCATATATAACATGCGTGGTTAAAGGGTATTTCCATCTTCAAGATCATATCCCAATATATTGTAGGTGTAATTAGCAAATATCTCCAATTAGAAATGTATTATAGTTCTCCTGATTAGCAATGTTGCTTATCTCATAAGCAGGGCATTGCAGCTTAGGTAGCTATAGTTACAACCACTCATATAGTGACAGTTAAATAGTTAGTTGCTAATGCTTGGAATCAAGGATACCTAAGCTGCAATGCCCTGCACATGAGGTAAGCAACATAGATAATTAGGAGAATTAGGCTACATGTCTAATAGGAAGTATTTGCTAATTATTACTATTACATCTAGAGATGGGAATTCCTATTAAAGCCATGTTTGGAATGGACCACAGTCCATGACAAGTGAGTTCCACTGGTAGGCAACTGCACAGGAAAAAAAGGTGCTCAGTGTTTTTTTATTATTATTATTATTATTATTATTATTATTATTATTATTATTAATAATAATACTTAAATAAAAGTTCAAGCTGCAGATTCTATATTAAAAAAGCAAAATAGACCATATATTCATGCTAAAGAAGCTTTACAAGGATTAGAAAACATGTTATTTTTTTCCAAAGAGTGCCATATATGTCATCGGTTGTGAGTGATAGGGAATGTGCTGTTCTTGGTAGACAGCAGTCAGTCTAATCCGGCTGCAGCAGTGCCGATACGCCAGTGGTCACAGGTCATTGGCCATAACAGTAATGCCGGTATGTGAATTCTTACAAAAAGGCTGCTGCCAGGAAGTGCTTTATTTACAGACATAATATCACTGAAAATGATAAAGCAAGTATAAGCTAGAACAGTTACTTGTGTGGAATATGCTACTGCTGTATTTCTACCATGATCTTAGCTCTATGCTGTTATGTCTTATGTATTCTAAATCTAATGTAAAAAACAATAAATTGTATGTGTGTGGTCCTGATTCCCACATGTGAGCCTAGCTTATACAGGAACAATAAACGACTAAGCTTTATATAATCACTGTAAAAATAGATGTTAGATATGTACAAATGATATGAAAGAGTTGTGATTAATGATTTTTTTAATGGATGATGTTAGGGTTAGCTTGAGAACATCCTGGGTGTAGAGATAGTGAGAGACCTCTAATCTGAGAATTTCCTGGTGAATTTCCTTCTGAAATTCTCTTTTTTGTTTTCTTATTTTAGTCTTCCTCATAAAGCTTAACTTGACCTGTACTTTAGCATTTTGCAGTGTATATTTTAATGAACTTGTCAGTACTAGAATTTAGGAAGTTAAATAGCTAGAGATAAACATAACCCTATAACCTGTTCCCTGCTTGTTCTGCTGGGAAAATTAAATTTACTCTTTTTTTTAAGTTTCTTTAGGTTTTAGAGACTGAAAATGAAAAATGGTGGATGTTTTGAACCTGTAACCTTATGGGGTTATAGTAAATTCATAATTAAATAAGATATGATGTGTTACGCTGCACTAATAAGAAATTAATCAATTACCCCAGTGTACATTAGCCCACTAAGATGACATGACTAATGATTACTTTAACGATTTTGTAAAGAAAAACCCAGTCCAATGGATTCTAGTTAATAAATCTTACATGTTTGATGGTCAAAGAGGGACCATTGGAGCATATGTTCAGATTAATTACCATTTTGCAGTTTACATACTGGATTAACCTACATAAAAAGTTAATTGACTTTGTAAATATATTGCATTCAGTATTTTGTACTGATCCTGAGTTAACACTAGAAGTCCCAGAGAGGGGTCATTTAACATTTCTACCTTTGGAACCCAGAGACAGGTCGAATGACGTGAAGGATTTTAGCTAACATCCTATAATCACCGTCTTTTGTTCTGTAATTAAGGCCATTACTGTCGCACCACAGGAGGTTGTTGTTTTCCATTGAGTTTAGCCTTTTAGTTTCTAATTAGTTCTATTCAGTTTATTGTATAGTGTCATTTGACCCTCTTTCGGGACTTCAGGGGAGAGCTCAAAATTTCTGGGACTTCTAGTGTTAAAAGTATATATTCTAGAAAAATTAGACTCCGGCACTTAGTAAAAAAAGAACAAGCAAACATATGATTTAGAACTTTTTTTATTTATTTAATTTTTGAAGTTATATATTGGCTTAGAGAAATTATCCCAGTCAAAAGTTTGTTTTAAAGTCAAATAAAAAACGTTTCGGCTTTATTGCCTTCTTCAGCATTGACTGAATTAGCTTATGTGTGACAAATAAAGAGTAGGGATGATCGAATACCTCAAATATTTGGCAATGCCCATATTCGACAAATAGGTCACCGCTATTCGACTATTTGCGAACATTCGATGCGCAATGTAGGTCTATGGGAAATCTGAATAGTTGCCGAATAGCAACTATTCGGGCTTTCCATAGACTTACATTGCGCATCGAATATTCGCGTAGTGGCAACCTATTCATCGAATATTCGCAAAGCCAAATATTGCCAAATGTTTGTGATTTTCGATCATCCCTAATAAAGAGTTCATCACAATATAGTATCTTTTGGTGTTTGGTTATTCCCTGGTAAATATCCGGAAGCTGTTATATGGATATAGAAAGAAAGGCGCTCTATTAAATGGCCAGTAAGGAGGTTATTCTGTTAATCCCTTTTGAATATAAATATCTCATTCATGTAACGACTCACACATCAGTAAGGTAGTGTCTTTCCTATTATCAGCGTTATCCCTGATATACCCTTATTTGGAATCACATAGTGCCATCGATCACAGTGCTTAACAGTACCATATATTCTTTATAAATATCACCTAGGATGATAAATTGGCCTATTAACCCTAGTATTACATAAGCACCTGTGCAATTCAGAATATCTTATTATTGTTCATTGAATGAGATATTCATATTCAAAAAGAATTAACAGAATAACCTCCTTACTGGCCATTTGATAGATTGCCTTTCTATATCCATATAACAGCTTCTGGATATTTACCAGGGAATCGCCAAACACCAAAAGATACTATATTGTGATTACTTCTTTATGTATCACACATAAGCTAATTTAGTCAATGCTGAAGAAGGCAATATAGCCGAAATGTTTTTTTATTTGATTTTAAAAAAAAAATATTTGACTAAGATAATTTCTCTAAGACAATATATAACTTAAAAAAATAAATAAATAAAAAAATGTCTAAATCATATGATTGCTTGTTCTCTTTTTTACTAAGTGCCGGAGTCTAATTTTTCTAAATTGGTTATTTTTTTGTACTCCTGTGCACGGCTCCAGTGAGTCTATACGTGGTGAGCCGGGTCATAAACC
Source organism: Anomaloglossus baeobatrachus (assembly GCF_048569485.1). Lineage (NCBI taxonomy): Eukaryota > Metazoa > Chordata > Amphibia > Anura > Aromobatidae > Anomaloglossus > Anomaloglossus baeobatrachus. Next base: position 587,704,499 of record NC_134354.1, on the reverse strand, counting down.
TTTTTTGAAAGTATATATTCTAACACGTAGCTTTATAGTTGAAATTTTCATGTATTCTCTGTTTCTCTGAGTATTGTTTTTACATAAGGCACTGTGCAGTGATGGCCGAGGGACAACTATTGTACCGAGTTCAATTACGGTACACAAGGCGAGGTGGCAGAAACAAGGGTACAGCATTATTTACAGTCATAAGATAACAATTTATGCAAGTGAATATTGGAAAGTATTCTGGTAACAGTTAAGTTTAACAGACAGCATATTCTAGCTGGAGTGCCCCAACTATATGTCACCCCAGGTATTAGAAATAACAATTTCACTTGTAAAAACAGGCAAAATCTTCACAACTGTAATGCACTAGCAACCCAGCTGGCCTACGCTACTTGAACCACGCGGTTACCACGTTCTGGCTACTGAGGCCTACACTATGCCCTATTAAGTGCACACACTGGTAAAGACTCACAGTACAGTTGAGCGTGAACCAGTCCATTCCTGGTAGCTTGATGTGATGCTCGTCGGCGCGCACTTCTCTTTGCAGAGCAGTAGGGAACTCTTCTTCTTGGGTCTGAGGTCTCCCAACTCCTCCAGGTGATGTCTCTTCTTCTATTTTGATTTGCAAACCTAGGAGCGTCTCAGTACGGTACTCACTCGACAGTGAACAGGGCTCCATCAAGGTCCAGGTCACTGTCTCTCTCATCGCCAGCACTGTACCTCTTCCCAACCGTAGTAACAAAAAGGAGACAGTTGCACACTGCAGTGCTAACATATGTGAAACAATGCATATGGGAATATAGACATGCATTACTGCTATGAAAAAACATATAAAAATTGAGATACTTAGCACACAAATTGGCCAGTGTTATGTGAGCCCAACAGCCAATGGCAAGGCAACTTCATTTTTGTTGGGTCTCTATAAAACTAATGCCTCTCTATGCGTTAAAAGACCTACAATTTATGGGCAGATAGGAACCTGCAAATGGAGAATTAAAATGGCCTGAGGCTGAAGAGCAGGAGTACTCAATCATAAGGCATAACCCTGTAATCCAAAAAAAAGACTGATGGCAAATCCTACCTTTCTAATGTGAGCAGTTACAAACTAAACATGAAACATGAAACCTCTTCCCAAACCGCCATTCCCGTGGAGAACACAGGCAACGTCTTCTATTTCTCTCACACTATGAGGCAACCTGACTTCTGTACCTGCCCAAATGCTTTTTCCCCTCTTTCTCTCTTTCCTGCACTTTCTGGGCCAGGTTAGCCCAAGTCTGCAGTTCACAGCGGGAGTGCCGACTGAACTGGCCAATCCATAGCAAACAAAATACAGGGGAACATCACCTCTTAAAGTCATAGCACTCTTAACTGTTTTGCAAGGGTGATACACCTACAACTGTATTGTATTCTATAGGAAGACTACATCATTAAACTCTTGTATTAGAGATTATCTAAAATGTTAGGATCATGTGTACTGACAAGCTAATAAACTGTGTCTTTTGGCAAACTATGATCCAACACTAGTCACCAGCTTAAAGGGAACTTGTCAGCATTATTTTCTAAAGTAAAAACATGAAATCCACTTTATTGTCTTTAATCACCATTTGAAATTTTCTGCCAATTAGATTTTGGGACTGCAAACTGTTTCTTCTTCTCATTAGCCGTGATTCCCCACTCCTCCATCTACCTGTAGTCTTTGAATAACAGATGCCTTACGAGATTTTAAACAGAGGAGGCAGGCCCAGACAAAAGACAGCAGAGGGACTGAGGAATCACACAGGGAGGTGAAGACTTAGTGAACAGTCCAGCCCCTGTGCACCAAAATCTCATTAGCAGAATTTTTTAAATGATGACTAAAGAAAAACAACAAAGTAGATTTCTTCATAAAAGGTATCAATTATTCAGTATTACAGTGCCATTACAGCAATGTCTTTGCTTTACATTACAAAATTATGTTGGTAGGTTCTCTTTAACTCTATTGCTACACTATGGTTTGCTTTAGTATCCTGCAATTTGAAGACGCTGCCTATACAGTCATATGAAAAAGTTTGGGCACCCCTATTAATGTTAACCTTTTTTCTTTATAACAATTTGGGTTTTTGCAACAGCTATTTCTGTTTCATATATCTAATAACTGATGGACTGAGTAATATTTCTGGATTGAAATAAGGTTTATTGCACTAACAGAAAATGTGCAATCCACATTTAAACAAAATTTGACCGCTGCAAAAGTATGGGCACCCTTATCAATTTCTTGATTTGAACACTCCTAAGTACTTTTTACTGACTTACTAAAGAACTAAATTGGTTTTGTAACCTCATTGAGCTTTGAACTTCATAGGCAGGTGTATCCAATCATGAGAAAAGGTACTTAAGGTGGCCACTTGCAAGTTGTTCTCCTATTTTAATCTCCTATGAAGAGTGGCATCATGGGCTCCTCAAAACAACTCTCAAATGATCTGAAACAAAGATTATTCAACATAGTTGTTCAGGGGAAGGATACAAAAAGTTGTCTCAGAGATTTAAACTGTCAGTTTCCACTGTGAGGAACATAGTAAGGAAATGGAAGAACACAGGTACAGTTCTTGTTAAGCCCAGAAGTGGCAGGCCAAGAAAAGTATCAGAAAGGCAGAGAAGAAGAATGGTGAAAACAGTCAAGGACAATCCACAGACCACCTCCAAAGACCTGCAGCATCATCTTGCTGCCGATGGTGTCAATGTGCATCGGTCAAAAATACAGCGCACATTGCACAAGGAGAAGCTGTATGGGAGAGTGATGCGAAAGAAGCCGTTTCTGCAAGCACGCCACAAACAGAGTCGCCGGAGGTATGCAAAAGCACATTTGGACCAGCCAGTTACATTTTGGAAGAAGGTCCTGTGGACTGATGAAACAAAGATTGAGTTGTTTGGTCATACAAAAAGGCGTTATGCATGGAGGCAAAAAAACACGGCAGTCCAAGAAAAGCACTTGCTACCCACAGTAAAATTTGGTGGAGGTTCCATCATGCTTTGGGGCTGTGTGGCCAATGCCGGCATCGGGAATCTTGTTAAAGTTGAGGGTCGCATGGATTCAACTCAGTATCAGCAGATTCTTGACAATAATGTGCAAGAATCAGTGATGAAGTTGAAGTTATGCAGGGGATGGATATTTCAGCAAGACAATGATCCAAAACACCGCTCCAAATCTATTCAGGCATTAATGCAGAGGAACAATTACAATGTTCTGGAATGGCCATCCCAGTCCCCAGACCTGAATAACATTGAAAATCTGTGGGATGATTTGAAGTGTGCTGTCCATGCTCGGCGACCATCAAACTTAACTGAACTGGAATTGTTTTGTAAACAGGAATGGTCAAATGTACTTTCATCCAGAATCCCGGAACTCATTAAAAGCTACAGGAAGTGACTAGAGGCTGTTATTTTTGCAAAAGGAGGATCTATAAAATATTACTGTCACTTTTATGTTGAGGTGCCCATACTTTTGCACCGGTCAAATTTTGTTTAAATGCGGATTGCACATTTTCTGTTAGCACAATAAACCTCATTTCAATCCAGAAATATTACTCAGTCCATCAGTTATTAGATTTATGAAACTGAAATAGCTGTTGCAAAAACCCAAATTGTTATCAAGAAAAAAGGTTAACATTAATAGGGGTGCCCAAAATTTTTCATATGACTGTATATATAGTACACTGGGAGTTGCAGATGCAGTTGTTATACTGATACTAATTTTAATAAGTGCATATTCTACCACAGTTTATCATTTACAAAAAGCCTTATGAGGGATTTGAAACAATTGTAGGAACTCTGCCACTAATAGAAGGGAATTTTTAGTTATAAATTGTCATACTTGTTAACATTCCTAAAAGCAAAAGAGCTGCACCAGAAAGTTCAAAATCTAATATATAAAGCTGAGTGTATGTATGAAAGTGTGTATGTGTGTATGTATGTCCGCTAAAGGAATCCGCACCGTGGCATTTACAATCACGAAATTTTGCACAGACACTTCATGTGACCCAGGGAATGTCGTAGACTATGTTTTGACAGGAAAATGTAACCCCGCACTTTACAGTTACTCTCCAAAAGAAAGCCTCCACTAATGTAAATGGAGCCTGGAACTAATGGTTTTAATAGCAGCTGTGATTGGTTTCTATAGGAACAAAATACATTGTTAGTATAAGAAGGTTATGTGTGAGGTAATATGATGTCGGTGGGGAGACAGTGAGAGACAGAAAGAGACAGACAGAAATAGACACAGACATAGTAAGAGGCAGACAAGGAAAGAAATAGACAGAGACAGACAGGGAAAGAGACATAGAGATAGAGACAGACAGACAGTGAAAGAGACAGACAAAGAGAGACAGAGACAGACAGGGAATGAGATAGATGGAGAAAGAGACAGACCTGGAAAGAGACAGACCTGGAATAAGACAGACCTTGAAAGAGACAGAAAGACAGAAAGACAGGGACAGAGACAGGCAGACAGGGAAAGAGGAGACAGACAAAGATAGATGGGGAAAGAAAAAGACCTTGATAGAGAGATGGGGAAAAAGACAGAGAAATAGAGACAGACAAGGAAAGAGACAGACAGAGACAGGCAGACAGGGAAAGAGACACACAGGAAAAGACACAGACAAAGAGATGGACAAAGACAGACAGGGAAAGAGACAAGGAGACAGATGGGGAAAAAGACAGATGGGGAAAGAGACAGACGGGGAAAGAGACAAACGGAGAAGGAGACAGACGGGGAAAGAGACAGACCTTGAAAGAGACAGACGGGGAAAGAGACAGACCTGGAAAGAGACAGAAGGGGAAAGAGACAGATGGGGCAAGAGAGAGACAGACAGACACTGACATAGAGACAGACAAAGATAGAGAGACAGACAGACAGAGATAGAGACAGATAGACTGATACAAAGACAGACAGAGATAGAAATAGACAGACAGAGACATAGACACAGACAGACAAGGAAAGAGACAGACAGACAGCGACACACAGATAGAGACTGTGAGAGAGACAGAGAGACAGTTACTATCCCGGCCAACGCCCGGGTACTACAGCTAGTATAGAATATTACAAGCTAAAATAATAATAAACAGATTAAGGATACTGTTGTTTTAGAGTATTGATGGTACATTTTTAAAATGTATTTAAGGGCTCATGAACCTATCTGTACAAAACACAGCTACTGTGTTTTTCCCAAAATAAGAAAATAAGACACTGTCTTATACTTATTTTTCCCCTGAAAAAAGCACTAGGGCTTATTTTTGTGGTAGGTCTTATTCTTGGAGAAACATGGTTGGGGGTACATTTACCCTGCCAAAAAAGCAGACCAACCCCCTTTCCCAGGAGACACATACTTACCAGACCGCGGACGTCTGCGTAACTTGCAGGTCCTTCTGTGATCTTCAGCGGGCGCTCCCAGCAGGTAAGCTCCATGCTGCATCCCCTGCTTCTGGCTGACACATTCACATACATCAGATGCAAATACATACTCATACACAAACATCAAATCGCACACACACTCCCAGCCAGCAGGGAAAGATGGGACACAGTGTAGTGGAATGCATAGAGAACTTGGTGATGGAGCGCATCGATGCATTCCACCGCAGGTCCTATCTGCGTCTCAGGAATCTCTGCCGGCCAGAAAAAACAGTATGGCTGGATGAGGTGAATATGTGTATGCGATCTGATGTGTAATTGTGAGAGTGACCTGATGTTTATGTGTGTGAGATCTGATATGTGTGGGTGGGCGATCTGATTTTGTGCACAAGCTGATGTGTGTGTGATCTGATTTGTGTGAGTGTGCGATGTGATGTGTATGGGTGTACAATCACTGCAGGTCCTCCTGCTTGGCGTCTTGTGAGCATGATTGCGATGTGTCCACTTTCTATAATGAAGTGTCCTGCAGTATTATTTAACTTTTTTAGCTGCACGGACACTCCATTATTGAACCGCGACTAGGGCTTATTTTTGGGGTTGGGCTTATATTTAAGACTTGCTTCGAAAATGCTAAAAATCCCAGCCAGGGCTTATTTTAGGGGGAGTGATTTTTTTTTTTTTTAAAAATACAGTATTATAAAGATGCCAAAGAGTTACATGGCTTTATACAGAGAGATAATAAGTCTTTTTTTCTCAAAAAGTATGAATTTTAAACTTTTACTTCAGATACAATATGCATAGAGACATTCTCTCCTTGATTCATGGATCCCAATGGAGCATGTATGGCAACACAGATAACTATTCGGTTCAGTGCCATGATAAGATGATTGTGAACAGGACTCGTCTTTATTTATGGTATAAATGATCACCTGCATTTCATGTATAACAATTATTTAATGGCTATTACACTGTTGGTTTAACAAGTTACTTGTTTCCAAAAGGCAAGGTTCCAAGGGTGGAAAGGTGTTATTTAGTAGAGGGAAGAAAAGTGGAAAAAAGTTAGTCGGTTATATATTTTAAGACACCATATTTTTACTAAAGTCTTAGATTGCCTGATTAATTTATACAGGAAAGTCTTTAAAAAGTAAAATATATATTGCAGAAATGTAGTTTTCAGAGAGAGTTGAGTTGCAGTTAATATCTTTTTGATTTTTTCAATTTGCTGTCATATTATGTGAGATGGAAAGTTCATAAAAATAAAAAATGGTATGACTGACACAATTACCGTAACAAAAAAAGAGCTTAGTCCTTTAGGCATAAAAGGATTTATATACAAGGTGTTATATTTTTTTCTTGAGAATAACTGATACCTACAGTACAGACCAAAACTTTAGACACACATTCTCATTCAAAGAGTTTTCTTTATTTTCATGAGTCTGAAAAATGTAGATTCACATTGAAGGCATCAAAACTATGAATTAACACACATGGAATGAAATACTTAACAAAAAAGTGTGAAACAACTGAAAATATGTCTTATATTCTAGGTTCTTCAAACTAGCCACCTTTTGCTTTGATTACTGCTTTGCACACTCTTGGCATTTTCTTGCTGAGCTTCAAGAGGTAGTCACCGGAAATGGTCTTCCAACAGTCTTGAAGGAGTTCCCAGAGACGCTTAGCATTTGTTGGGCCATTTGCCTTCAATCTGCGGTACAGCTCACCCCAAACTATCTCGATTGGGTTCAGGTCTGGTGACTGTGGAGAACAGGTCATCCGGCGTAGCACCCTATCACTCTCCTTCTTAGTCAAATAACCCTTACACAGCCTGGAGGTGTGTTTGGGGTCATTGTCCTGTTGACAAATAAATGATGGTCCAACTAAACGCAAATCGGATTGAATAGCATGCCGCTGCAAGAAGCTGTGGTAGCTATGCTGGTTCAGTATGCCTTCAATATTAAATAAATTCCCAACAGTGTCACCAGAAAAGCACCCTCACACCATCACACCTCCTCCTCCATGCTTCACGGTGGGAACCAGGCATGTAGAGTCCATCCGTTCACCTTTTCCGCATCGCACAAAGACACGGTGGTTGGATTCAAAGATCTCAAATTTGGACTCATCAGACCAAAGCACAGATTTTCACTGGTCTAATGTCCATTCCTTGTGTTATTTAGCCCAAACAAGTCACTTCTGCTTGTTGCCTGTCCTAAGCAGTGGTTTCCTAGCAGCTATTTTACCATGAGGGCCTGCTGCACAAAGTCTCCTCTTAACAGTTGTTCTAGAGATGTACTGCTGCTAGAACTCTGTGTGACATTGACCTTGTCTCTTATCTGAGCTGCTGTTAACTTGCAAATTCTGAGGCTGGTGACTCGGATAAACTTATCCTCCGCTGCAGAGGTGACTCTTAGTCTTCCTTTCCTGGGGTAGTCCTCATGTGAGCCAGTTTCTTTGTAGCGTGTGATGGTTTTTGCCACTGCATTTGGGGACACTTTCAAAGTTTTCCCAATTTTTTGGACTGACTGCCCTTCATTTCTTAAAGTAATGATGGCCACTCGTTTTTCTTTACTTAGCTGCTTTTTTCTTGCCATAATACAAATTCTTACAGTCTATTCAGTAGGACTATCAGCTGTGTATTCACCAGACTTCTGCACAATACAACTGATGGTCCCAACCCCATTTATAAGGCAAGAAATCCCACTTATTAAACCTGACAGGGCACACCTGTGAAGTGAAAACCATTTCCGGTAACTACCGTTTGAAGCTTATCAAGAGAGTGCCAAGAGTGTGCAAAGCAGTAATCAAAGCAAAAGGTGGCTACTTTGAAGAACCTAAAATATAAGACATATTTTCAGTTGTTTCACAATTTTTTGTTAAGTATTTCATTCCACATACATGTATGTTAATTCATAGTTTTGATGCCTTCAATGTGAATCTACAATTTTCAGAGTCATGAAAATAAAGAAAACTCTTTGAATAAGAATGTGTGTCCAAACTTTTGGTCTGTACTGTGTATGTTTTACAAACTGCTAATAACAATTTATAGAATATATTTTATATGTTCTGAATAGAACAACATACACTCACATGGTGTTCAGCTCTAAACTCACCAAGTGTCATGGCGACTTATGACTCTGTTCACACTACAGAGTCTGACACGTCACACTATGGTTGCCCTGGTGCTTTGGAGTTGAACAGTCAGATTCGGTTGTCGACCAGTTGTGTGCTTAATAGTCATCGGTCTAGCAGGAATTCGTTTTTGCTAGCCAGTGGATTGCTGCTGGGGTCATAGGTTACAGAAGACCTATCACAGCCACCTCCGTCCTTTAAAAGATGGTGAAGCCTGTTCCCACTCGCCAATTATAGCTTCATTTGCGATAATGGTCCTTGTGCTGTGGCGGTCTTGTTCTGGTGATCTCCTGTGTGTTATTTGGTGTGTTGTGGATAGAGATGAGCAAACCCCCAGCAGCTCGGTTTGCCGAGCAAGGGGTGCGCTTGCGAGCCTTTATCAAACTGAACCCGAACTGAACCTGAGCCTTTATCAGAGCCTTTATACCTTTAACTCAGATGACCTCTTGATGACAACCCCGTGACACCCGGAAGCACTGGTATTGCGGTGGTGTCGTCAGGAGGTCACCCGTGTTCATTAGATACTCCAATGACCTCGTGTCACTGCACTCACACTGCTGGGTACTAACCGGTGATGCTGCTGCTTCCGGATCCACGTGTCTACATCTGCTACGGTAATGGTAAATCCCAGTGGCTAAAAAGACCTTTGCTGATGTCATGCCCAATTGACCAGAAGAGCCGCACATGGGCATGACGTCAGCAAAGGCCTCTTCCAACATAGCTGATACAAGAAAGCAACATTATTTTTTTAAGTCCACGTAGGCATGGAATTGATTATAATAGAAGCAGGGGTCTAGGGGTAAGACCCCCAGATGGGGGGTCCACCATAATCAGGAAACGAGGGGCTTTGTCCCCCTGCACTCCCCCTATCGGGAGGGTCTCACCCCCAGACCCCCGCTTCTATTATAAACAACTCCATGCCCATGAGGTCTTAGGAAAATAATGTTTATTCTGGCTGGAAACGTCAGACAGCATTTTGAACATATCATGTGATAGGGGTGTGTTGAAATGATGTCATACCTGGAAGGAGCCTGTACACTCTAGCATCTACCATCAGTATTGTGGTATAAAAATAAATAAATAAAACAATTGTCATAGGGTCCCCCCATATTTTGATACCCAGCGCAGATAAAGCACATGGCTATAGGCTGCAGCGTTCAGCCTTGCGTTCTTTTTGCATCAAAATAAGAGGAACTGCATGTGGCTTTTTTTATTATTATTATATTATTATTATTTAAATAAATAATTTAAAAAAAAATGATATGCGTTCACCCCCAATTTTGATGCCCAGTCAATATAATACAATATAATACAATATAAAGCCCAACAACTGGGGCTGTAATTCTCAGACTGGGGAGGCCTTTGGTTTTCAGGCCTCCCAGCCTAAAATAGCAACCTGTAGCTGCCCGAGATTGTCACATCCATTAGATGCGACAAGCTCAGGGCTTTACCTGGCTCTCCCCATTGCCCTGGTGCGGTGGCAATGAGTGGTTAATAACAGCGCACAACTGTCATCAAGCTCAAAATTAGTGGTGGGAAAGGATGTATGAGATCCCCATCACTAATCCTATAAGTAAAAAGAAATACACAAACAAAGAGAAAAATCCTTTATTTGGAATAATACACAAAACCAACCTCTTTCACCACTTTATTAACTGACAAACACCCAGGTCCATGTAATCCACATGAGGCCATGGTTCTGGTACAGTTAAGCTTGGAGAGACTGAAAACATGTCTGATCTCTCCAGGCTCCAGGAAACACTGACAAAAAGGACCCGGCTGGCAGCAGTGACATCACTCAGTTCATCGGAGGTCATACCCGGGTTCCCATGGTATGACCTCTTGAAGCACTCTGGCTTAAACTGCGGTACCATGTCCTGCTCTCCGCCAGCACTTTAACAGTGATAGTGCCGGCATGGAGGTGCAGGCTGCCTCGCAATCCCTGGATGACATTGGCTCCAAACTTAATAATGGCAGTGCCGGCAGGGGGCCAGCCACGAGCAGCGGTGATGTCACTCAGGTAAGTTGTAATCACAGTAGAAATATTCCCATGGTCCTCCTTCCCTGAGTGACATCACTGCTGATCACAGCTGGCGCCCTGCCGGCACTGCCATTGTTAAAGTGCGGGACCATGTTTTGCTACCCTCCAGCCCTTCAATACTGATAATGCCATTCAGGGAGTGGTGTCAACCTGGTGTCTCTCGGCAGCTCCTCCTGGCAGCTCACAAGCACTGACAGGAGTAGCTGCCGAGAGCGGAGCACCGAGGTGAGTACATGCTGTGGCGAGTGGTGATCACAGCCTGCCATCTCCCGTCAGCCTGATGTCTCTCAGCAGCTCCTCCTGGCAGAGCACACAGTGCTGACAGTAGGAGCTGTTGGGTTAGAGGTGAGTACCTGCTACGGCAAGCGGTGATAACAGCCTGCCTTCTCTTGTTAACATGGTGTCTTTCGGCAGCTTCTCCTGGCAAAGCACACAGCACTGACAAGAGGAGCTGCCGGTGGCTGAGGTCAGTACATGCTGCGGCCAGCAGTGATCACAGCCTGCCATCTCCTGTCAGCCTGGTGTCTCTCGGCAGCTCCTCCTGGAAGACCACACAGTGCTAACATGCGGAGCTCTTGGGGGCTGAGGTGAGTACATGCTGCGGCAAGCCTGGTGTCTTTCGGCAGCTCCTCCTGGCATAAGGATGAGTCTGGGTTTTTGCAGAAGCCTGAAGAACATTACATGCTTGACTATAATTTTCAGTTGTAAAGTTTGGTGTTGGGTCGGTATAGACCTATTGATTCAGGATAACAAGACATTTTGAATAACTATTTGCTTAGAACAGTTTGGAAAGGCCCTTTTTTGGTTAAAGCATGACTGTACCCCAGTGCGCAAAGCAAGGTCCATAAAGACATAATTCGGACAGTTCAGTGTGTAACAGTTTGATGGCCTTTCAGAGCCCTGACTTCAGCCTCATCAAACACATTAGGGATGCACTTGAATGGAGTTTTGACCCATACACTCTGGTACAACACCAATGTTTGACCTCACAAATGTCTTCGTTAGTTGATTCACGACAAAATCTTGTAAAAAGCCTTCTCGAAAGAGTAGAAGCTGTTATAGCTCTAAAGAAGGGAACTACTCCATATTATCGGTTTTACTTTTAGAATAGGATAATATAGAAGCTGCGATAGGGGTAATGTGTAAGTGCCTCCATACTTTGATACATATCATGTATGTAAACACTAGAAGCATTGGGAAGCATACCTCAGAATATACAAATCCATGTGAACATTGGCAACGTTTTGTCTGTATGAAAGTAGACGCATATCCCAAGGAGCCCTATCACTGCTTTACAAAATGCTGGACAGTTACATAGCTGATCACAATTGTTTACTTCATTCTTTTCTAGAAGCAGTACCTTAGCTTTTTGCACTTACTTGACAGTAGTTGCTTGTTGAAGCATACCACAAGTTTTTAGTAGTTTATGCTTCTATTGGATTATTTCTAAAAATAGGGCATTTCTTATCTAAGTATTGCTAATTGGGGACCCAGGAAGGAATGTGTCTTTTATGAGGGTAAATTTAGCACTGACAGCTTGAGGCTATTATCTAATTATAGAAACCATCCCAAAACAGAAGCACATTACTATAGATAGCAAACAAAAACAAGCCTTTGTTATGTAGTTCTTAGCTCTTCTGTACGTAGGTGATTCATATGGTCGCAGTTTGTATTAGGTGAGGTCACAATTACATTGTATTAGACAGGGTTGCAATGAGAGCTTAAATATATCTAAGATAACAAAGTAAATAATATAACACATTTAACTTTTTCATTTTTAAACAACATAGTAAAGTTAAAAAAAAAACATTCATCTAGTTCAAAATTGAATTTAACATTGTTAATCCAAAGGAATGAAAAGCCACATATATAAAGTAGAGAGAAGTGCCTCTTTTTAGCAAGGGGATAGAATTACTTCTAAGAAAGACATCCAGAATAGAGATGATAAAATTGATTTGATACAAATTGAATTCATATAGAATTTTTAGGGACTCCCTAAACCCAGTGAATTTGAACAATCTACAATTTGATTTGTACAAACTAATCTAAAAAATTCTACAATTTACACACTGCAGAAGATTGTCTCAGCCATAGTAAGCCTGCATGATATCAGGTGTAGTGATGGGCGCAACCGAACTGTAAAGTTCAGAGTCCGTACTGAACACAGTGTTCGTGCACATGATCCCGAACATGAGCTTTCCTAGTTCGGGTTCAGTTCAGGTCCAGGGGCTGTAAAAACAAGCACATTATTAAAAATCATTATGAATATGCTTACAGGTCCCGCAACGCGTCCTGCAGTTTCTGTCTCCTGGGCGCTTCTGCTTCTGGGTCCGATAATTAACTTCTGGGGTATTCCCTGCACTGCTGTCACTCGGCAGTCTTCAGCTGTTTTTGGCCGTGTTCACAGTGACGTCAGGGTTCACCTGAGTCCATGGCTCATGAACTCGATTGAACTTTGACTGTCACTGTGTGAGTCTCATATCGGTATCACTCGCCACGGCGCAAAATCTCCTGACAGCCGCGGGTCGGCTGCATGTATTTCCATGCAGCTGAGGCACTCCTGTCAGGAGAGTGGGCACCGTGTGGGGGTGATGCATTGCGAGACTCGCACATGTCATATGCAAGGGGAATCATACCCTCACTCTAAGCCTGCTTCTCACTCTGTAGAGACATTTGTCTGTACAGAGTGATGAAGCAGAGCTGACATTACTCTCCCTGTTTCTCGCTTTGTAGAGACACTTGTCTGTATAGAGTGATGAAGCAGAACTGACATTGCTCTTTCTGCTTCTAGCTCTGTACAGACACTTGTCTGTAGAGAGTGATGAAGCAGAGCTGACATTGCTCTGTAGATACACTTTTCTATACAGAGCGATGGAGCAGAGCTGACATTGCTCTACATGTGGACTACGTCAGAATAAGGATTTTTTATAATAAAGATGGAGTCTCTAAATGTTTTTTTTTTATTTCTAATAAAAAAAATTCCTATGGGTTGTGTTTTTTTTACTGTTTACTAGAAATTCATGGTGGCCATGTCTAATCTGGCGTGACACATTCAGAAACTAGAAACTTACATTACCTTAAAAACAGTAATATTTATTAACACATATGCTACAAACAAAGTACACACATAAAAAATTATGTTGAGAAGAAAGGTGGGAATTATTGTCCTCTAACTCTTACCCTTCCTATAATACGGGAGTCGGCGTCCTAAAAATTCGTGATGCCCCTGTTCCACGTCGATTTGAGTCCTGTGCTGGCCCTCTGCTCAAACTATAGACATCCCGTGCTCCTAGAAAGAAGTGGGTAAGGTGAAACACCCAAGATAGAGCCCACAGGGATAGTGTGTGCCACCAATTTATATAGAGTCCATCAATATGTGTCTTTTAGCGTCTATGGGGCAGGGTCTGACTCAGTCGACTACCAGTAATATCAACAATCAGTGATGATTTATGCTGTATTTATTGTCCAGGATCAACAACAAGTGGGACACAATTGTGAAGTTGAACGAAATGTATTGCTTATTTTAAATTTTTATAAAAAATAATAAACTGAAAAGTGGGGCGTGCAATATTATTCGGCCCTTTTAAATTAATACTTTGTAGCGCCACCTTTTGTTGCGATTACAGCTGCAAGTCGCTTGGGGTATGTTTTGAACATTGAGAGACTGAAATTCTTGCCCATTCCTCCCTTGCAAATAGCTGGAGCTGAGTGAGGTTGGATGGAGAGCGTTTTTTAACAGCAGTTTTCAGCTCTTTCCACAGATTCTTGATTGAATTCAGGTCTGGACTTTGACTTGGCCATTCTACCACCTGCTACATTTATTTGTGAACCATTCCATTGTAGATTTTGCTTTATGTTTGGGATCATCATCTTGTTGGAAGACAAATCTCCGTCCCAGTCTCAGGTCTTTTGCAGACTCCAACAGGTTTTCTTCAAGAATGGTCCTGTATTTGGCTCCATCCATCTTCCCATCAATTTTAACCATCCCTGTCCCTGCTGAAGAAAAGCAGGCCCAAACCATGATGCTGCCACCACCATGTTTGACAGTGGGAATGGTGTGTTCAGGGTGATAAGCTGTGTTGCGTCTACGCCAAACATATCAATTGGCATTGTGCCCAAAAAGTTTGATTTTGGTTTCATCTGACCACAGCACCTTCTTCCACATGTTTGGTGTGTCTGCCAGGTGGCTTGTGGCAAACCTTAAATGACACTTTTGTGGATATCTTTGAGAAATGGCTTTCTTCTTGCCACTCTTCCACAAAGGCCAGACTCTCCCACCTCAGCTGCAGATCTCTGCAGTTCATCCAGAGTGATCATGGGCCTCTTGGCTGCATCTCTGATCAGTCTTCTCCTTGTTTGAGATGAAATTTTTGAGGGACGGCCAGGTTTTGGTAGATTTGCAGTGGTATGATACTCCTTCCATATCAATATGATCGCTTGCACAGTGCTTTTTGGGATGTGTAAAGTTGTGGAAATCTTTTTGTTACCAAATCTGGCTTTAAACGTCTCCACAACAGTATCGTGGACATGCCTGCTGTGTTCCTTGGTCTTCGTGATGCTCTCTGTGCTTTAAACAGAACACTGAGACTATCACAGAGCAGGTGCATTTATACGGAGACTTGATTACACACAGGTGTACTATATTTATCATCATCAGTCATTTAGGACAACATTGGATCATTCAGAGATCCTCAATGAACTTTTGGAGTGAGTTTGCTGCACTGAAAGTAAAGGGGCAGAATAATATTGCACGCCCCAATTTTCAGTTTGTTCTTTGTTACACAAGTTTAAAATAAGCAATAAATTTCGTTCAACTTCACAATTGTGTCCCACTTGTTGTTGATTCTTCACCATAACATTAAAATTTTTATCTTTATGTTTGAAGCCTGAAATGTGGGAAAAGGTTGAAAAATTCAAGGGGGCTGAATACATTCGCAAGGCACTGTACATTATAGGCAAACTGAGAGAGCAGTGAAGAAAGGTTACCATCTGTTTACCCATTGCCATATGTATTAAGGTCACTGACATTACTAAGGCCGTGTTTGTGTTAAAGCACTTGAAAAGGGTTGGATACAGTTCTCTGAGACTTTAAAGTGTTATACATGCTTTCAGGGGAATTGGAATACTCATCGCAAATTGAATTTTTTGAAAAAATTTGGCAAAGCTCTACTGGACCCATTTAGACCTCATTCAACTAAATGATCACAACATTCAGGGTTGCCAACTGTCTGTAATTAAATTATTAAACAGTCCACAAAAAAAAACAACAGGTGCTTTTTTATGCCATCTGCAATATGTGGCATAAAAAAGCAGCCTTAATCCACTAAGGCCCGTTTCACACGTCAGTGAAAAACACAGACGCTCTTCACTGACGTGTAAAACACGCACAAGTCCCTCCGTGTGTCGTGATTCACGGCACACGTGGGTTGTCTAAGTGCAATTCGGGCTTCGTACTCCGTGGTCCGTGATTGCACATAGAGATCAACTCCCCTGTGCCTGCTCCGGCTCTCCGTGGTGCTGAACGCTCCCGCGGTGTATCATCCGGCCGGCGCTGACCTCCGCAGCAGCTGCTTCTGGGTCGGCTGTGTCGTGCATTCATGAATATGCACGACAATAATGAGCCGGCTCAGAAGCAGCAGGCAGAACAGGCTGCAGAGAGTGTTGCTGGAGCCGGGTGAGTGAAAAAGACTTTTATTTTATATGCACATTTTTTTCTGGCACGTGTTTCACGGATCACACCACTGCGTGGTCCGTGGGACATCAGTGTTGCCAGAAAAAAATGGACATGTCTCTGTGCGGCAATCACGGACACGCAGGTACACCGCACGGAGACACGTGCAGTGAAAAATCACTGACGTGTGAGCAGACCCATTGATTATAATGGGTCTGCGTATGTCAGTGATTCTGGTACGTAGAAAAAAAAGCACAAACATACCAGAATCACTGACGTCTGAAACAGGCCTTACAGAGCTAAAGTCAGACTGACAAGTCAGGGGCTCGAGCTGGAGAATGATGAAGTGGACAAGGAGGAGGAACAGTGATTTCCAGCCTTAAGAGCGTAAAGTTTTTCATGCACTTACTACTTATTGTTCCCCAACAGCCTGGCTTCAAGCAAATTTTCCTTTAAGCCTTGAAATATTGCTTATAGATTAAGCATTGTTCTAGCTGGGTGTGCGAGGTCAGGACCACTGGTGATCACAGACAGAAAAGGAACCTTTGTGCAAGAACAGTAAATGGGCTCTTTGCAGTCCAATAACTTATTCTTGCAGAGGGATGCAGCACTCTTTAAACTGCTAAGATGGTCAGAGAACCATTAAAAGTGTTGTTACAAATAGTCAACAAGGTTGAAATAAAAGATGATAAGAAAAAAACGTTGCACATTAACCACCAAAGGTTGGAGAGGAATCAAATATAAAGAGACCAGGAACAATTTATCCTCTGATGCTGTCACATTCCAAAAATGCATTTTCCCAGACATAGAAGGTTTTCAGTTCTCAGAGATATGGCCAAATAAATAAGGCTAGAATCCAACCACCACTGGGCCAAGAAATATCTGAAGACAGGTTTTTCAAAAGTTTCATGGACTGATGACTTGAGAGTGACTTCTGACAGACCAGATGGATGGGCCTATGTCTGAATGAGTAATGGCAGTGGGGTAATGAAAGTCCAATGGGCCCTGGTTCAAAATTTGGACCTGGGCATCCTCCTGCATGTTGGTCAGATGAATGGGTCCTTGTGAGTTTCTAAATCCTATAAAGTCATACGTGTTGTCCCCATAATGAAATAATTTCCCCCGTCTTGTACTAATGTTACCCATCCTAGGACTCTTCCGGGTAAACGGTCTTTCATACTGGGCCCCTTCTGGTAATATTGTTCCCCATACTGTGACCCTTCCAGTAATAATGTTCTCCATCCTGGGGCCTTTGCAGTAGCATTGTACAACATCCTGAGCCCCTTCCTCGTCTAATGTCCCCATCTTGGGCCCTTTTTAGTAATAATGTCCTTCATCCTGGTGTATTGTCCCCATCCTGGCCCCTCCCAGTAATATATGACCCCCATCCTATGCCCCTTCCAGTAATAATTTCCCGCATCATGGACCCCTTCCAGTAATAATACCCCCCATCCCGATATAATGTTTCCATGCTGTCTCCTTTTGATAATATGTGTCACGCATCCTGGGGCCCTTCCTGGTATAATGTTCCAATTCTGGGCCTCTGGCAGTAGTAATGTCCCCCATCTTGGGCACCTTCCTTTTATAATGTACTCCTGTGACGCCCTGGCCTATCAGACCGTCACAGGGTGTTGCACAATTTTCCTTTCCGTGCAGCATCCATCTCTCCCTTGGTTCCAGGTGTCACCCAGTGATGTGCTAAGACCAGCATGCAAATCCCACACACACACACCAGGAGGCAGGTCCAGTGAGGAAAGGGGCACCCACCGAAGGGTTAAGCAGACTGGGTGGGAGGTGACTAGTTAGTCGTTGGCTGGGGAGCAAAGAGAGTGGTGGCTCTGAAGTAGCTCTGAGGGGCAGAACAGTCTGGTGAGTTGGAGCTCCCAGACAGCGTGAGAGAGCAGCCTCAGAGAGTGAGAGGCTGTGGAAGTGGAGGCTCCCAGAGGTGAAACTAGACCAAAGCACACTAATAACATCACTGGAAATGATCACCTGGACGTGCTCTCCCTCAACGGCAGCGGTACTGCAGGACGTTTGATTGAATCACAGCCTGTGTGTTCATTGACCTCACAAATCAGCACAGCCTCATCCAGCACCACGACAACCACTGTGAGTTTCTCTGCTCCCTGTCTCCCAGGCCTACAGCCCACAGCTCCCCCTACCATCACCAAGCCCCGGAGCATCTTCCCCCCTACCCACGGAGAGGTTAAACATCTGGCTGCCATTCCACTGCCACCAGGCGCTCCCAACAGCAGCGGTGGTATCCCACCTTACCACACACCGTGGGTGGCGTCACGAACTGTAAATATACCGTCCCCTGTAAATATTCCCCTTAATTGAGTGGCCGCACGACCCCTGGGTCCGGAGACCCCCTCGAGCCACTGCAGATCCTGATCCTAGCAGCCCAGCTGCTGGCACGGGGGCGGCACACCTCATCCTAGGAAATTGTCCACATCCAGTCCCCTTCCAGTAATAATGTCCACCGTCCTGACCCACTCCTGGTACAATGTCACCCCTCATTAGCCCGTTCTGGAATAATGTTCCCTGAGCTGCTGCTGTTCTCTAACACATTTAACACACCTTCCCCTGCTCACAAGATTTGCTTTTCTTCTTCTATAGGCAGCGTAAAGATTTTCCATTTGGTTCAGGTCTGAAGATTGACTAGGCCACTCCAGGACCTTGAAATGCTTCTTAAGGAGCCACTTGAGTACGAATTCCAAGATAATAAGGAACAGGTTGAGACAGAGCATCCCAGAAACAGTAGAATTAGAACTGTGAGGAATAAGACAATGGCTATTATAACGGTGTGAAAAATAAACTGAACAGGCTTGACTGCCAAGTAAATTCTGTTGTTGCATGGGTTGCAAGGAGGGTAGGCAAGTCCAATTCAGTATGTAGAAATAACTCCAGCATCCATGTCTATATAGAACAACAACAAAACACAGTATATGGCCAAGTAAAAGATATCTTTATTACACAGATTACAATAAAATACAAGAATTAAAAAAAAATTTTGGAAAGTGATCAGACAGGTATAGAGGACCAGCAGACCCAATATATGATTCAAGTACTAAAAAAATTATTGCCCAATTAATATGTAAAAATTCATGTACCAATTGGTAATATATAAAGGGCAAAAATTCTTAATAACAAAAATTTGAGTGACAGAAAAATACAGCCTATTGTATAAAAAAGACACAATCCATAAAGAAATTATATATATATATATATATATATATATATATATATATATATATATATATATATATATATATATATATATATATATGATGGATAGTACACTAGTTTGCACTATAAATAAATAAATTAAGTTGTAAGTTATATTAAAGTGCTAGTGACTAAATAAATTAGATTCAAAGAGAAATCAGTATAAATAATTAAAGTGTAACATGCTAATCACATTAGAACACAAGGGATCTATTGTGATGAAAAAGTGCTAAGTGCATACCAAGTAGTATCCAAACTGCAAACTAAAATCTCATTACGAGTGTATAATATACATAAGCACTAATTTAATGCAGATTTAAAAGTCAAATAGCGATTTGGAAAGTCCAGAAATACAATAAGGTTAAGGCTGAATTAAAGCGTCACTTACATGGGTCTAACTGATCCTGCCACTCCGACGTACGTTTTATGTGTAACTTCTTCAGGGAGCGTCTGTACGTCGTCGGATGTATAATTGTTGAAGGGTATTCTGTGTTGATACATGTCTATATAGAGTAAAACTTCATCTTTATTTCATTTTTTTTTTTTATAATTCCATAAAAGCAATGGTCAAGAAAGACGCGTATCAAACGCAAGAGCGTTCTTAATCATCTAACATGATTAAGAATGCTCTTGCGTTCGATACGCATCTTTCTTGACCATTGCTTTTATGGAATTATAAAAAAAAAATTTGAAAGAAAGACGAAGTTTTACTCTATATAGACTTGGATGCTGGAGTTCTTTCTACAAGCTTTGACCTACAGTATTGCATGACTAGATACAGATGACACTTTAATGTATGGTAGGCCTGGATGCAGACGGCATCATACAGTCCTGACCTACAGTATTGCGTGACTGGATGTAGATGACACCATGTGGCCCTAATCTACAGTCATTGGTCTATACTGTTAGTATAAGCTGAAAAATAAGGAGCGCTGATAGTGTAATACCAACAGATCAGTGAGGTAGATCAGGAAAAATATACTCACCTGAAATGGTTGTGATAGTCACAACTACTGATAGAGCAAAGGATGATGGCGTCTGCTGCAGTCCCACGTGGATGTGCATACAAATCAGAGTGAAAAGGGGGTTAATGCCGCGCATCAGCCAAAATGAAGATGTAGCACGTTGATGTTATAAACGTATTCTTTTATTCCATCGGTCTACGCGTTTCGAGGATATACCTCTTCTTCAGGACCAGTGCATCAACATAGTATCTGTACTATGTTGATGTACTGGTCCTGAAGAAGAGGTATATCCTCGAAACGCGTAGACCGATGGAATAAAAGAATACGTTTATAACATCAACGTGCTACATCTTCATTTTGGCTGATGCGCGGCATTAACCCCCTTTTCACTCTGATTTGTCTATACTGTTAGTAGCAGATGAGCAGACCCCACTTCCGCTGTGAGAATATAGTACTTTGCAGGGGGTCATCATACTGTGCTTCTGGAGGATACTGTGCAGGAATTCATTATGGGGTATGATAGTGTTTTGGGAGGGAACGTTTGTTGGCATCATACTTAAAGGGGTATCTCATTGTGTGGGAAAAGTAAAAGGCTTAAATAGTAGAAAAATTGTGCTTTTCTGTGACCCCTGTCGAGTATTTTACTTTTTTTGGGGGGGAGGGGGAAGCAATTAGGACTTCAACTATGAGACCCCATGATTTATATGTATCCACTTACCTACATTATTGTGTACATAGATACAGATGGCACTATTCAGCTCTGCCCTACAGTACTGTGTATCTGGATGCTAATGACACCATACAGCCCTGACCTAAGTGCTCTTTTTTCATGTTTGCTGGTACTTTCCTTGTGATACCAACTCTTCTCCATGTAATGGCAAATCTAAATGAAAAATTATATTTATGTACAATATAGTAATTGTGACTACTGTCTTAGAATATTTGCTTGGGCTATTGTAGTGTTACATCTCAGTTATTTTAATTTATTGAACCTATCATGCATTATCTATAAACCCCAATCTTCAGTTTCTGATCCCAATTTTTTTTCCAGAAAGTATGAATTTCCTAAGCAGATGTGTATCTATGGCTATATCTTATCACAGGATTACGATCAATATATCAATAAAATATATAATTATTAAAATACATAACAAGGCTCAAATGGATTATTAGAATATGTTGTTTTTTTAAAGAAAATCAGGGACATGATCTTTAAAAGAGCTTTATATTCACTGATAAATGACATCTGTTTTCTATTTGTAATCCGTAAAATAAAACCAATTTCTTGGAAGTTGACAGTCCAGACTAAAGTAAAGTTATGCAACGTATACTGTATATGTATGCCGTGATATTGCCAAAACAGCTCTGACCTCTGGAAGCATGGACATCACAAGACTGCTGCATCTGTCATTTTAAATCTGGAATGTTATCAGATGATCCTTTAACGCCAATTTTCCAGCACATCCACCAGATGCAGGATCAGATTGGGATTTTGGGAATTTAAAGGACAAGTCAGCACTTGAACGTTCTGTCATATTCCTCAAACGCTCCTAAAGAATCTTTGCATCGTGGCAGGGCACATTGTCCCACTGCAATATGCCATGAGGATCACACTGCCTTCGCCAGTTTGACGTCTGTTGATAGCTATCTTCCACCGATAGTGTATCCTGAGCCATCTCTTCCACAGTAAAGAATGTATACATACTGTCCGTATTTTGTAAAAATAAAAATAGGAGATTTATCACACCATACACATTCTTCTACCACTCTGTGATCTGATGTTCACATGTGCATTGTAGGTTCTTTTGGCAGTGAACAGAGAAAATGTAGACACTATGACCATACTGCACCTGTACAGCCCCAAACACAGAAAGCTATGATGCACTATGAGCTCAGAACCCTTTCTATCATAGCTGCACTAACTTATTCAGAAATGTGTGCTATATAGAGATTAACAAATCCATGGAAGTTCGTTTCAGCATGCGCAGCCGTACCGAACCTCCATGAGTTTAGACTTGACCCAAACCCCAATGGAAGTCACTGATTGGCATTTCGGGTGTCCGCCCACATAGAGTCAGCCATAAGCAGAATACTTAAAGGGGAGGGTGGGTGGTATTTTTCCATTTTTTTTAGTTGTGTCTATGTCCGATCATGCTGTTGTTACCCCTTGTGTGAGCCATTCTGACACTGAAAGCGGCTCGCACTGGCCTGAGCACCGAGCGTTCCTGAGCACAGCGATGTTCGAGTGGTTTGCAAACATAAAGCAAACAAACTCCAAACCTGAACTATGATTTTTTTGTAAAGTCGGTGTTCGGCCTGGAAACCAAACACTGAACAGCAGGTTCGGCGATCTCTAGTGTTATATACCTTTTTTGTGAGATTCGATTAGACATACTGCCTTCACTCCTGACATCAAGGAGTTCATGTCTAGAATTATGCTTATATCAATAATTCTTTATATGATTCAGCTCAGAGAGAGACATGTAAACATATGTATGTAAATTGTGTAAGTCCTAGAGGTTCTGAGGACCACAAAATAAAACAACGATGGGTCCACTTTACTTTCAGCTGCAAGCTGTATTAGGACAGGTCTGACCCCAAATTGTCTGATAGAGCTCACCATTTGAAAGGTAAATAGATCATTAAAAGGTGACAGATGACAAGTGCTGGTCATGACCTGGAAGTCATCTACACAGAGTTTAAACCAATTTTCTCTTGGTGGTTCCATATGTCTCCTAATAACAGGAGGCTGATGCCACAGTTAAGGAGAAGCATAGTCATTTTATTGCCATCTGGTAAAGAGTTCTCTGGCTAAAAAAGCATTTTTGGAACACTTCTCCTTAATTAAAAAGGTTGGTATATTACACTGCACCTGCCAAATTAAGGGAAAGAATGATAAAGATGGGTAAAGCGGGTCTATTTTAAGACTGAATTAGTAACATACCACACACATTCGTGTTATAGAGCTAAGATCTGTTTATTGCCTTACATAGAATCTTATTCTCCTGCTTTAACATTTTCAAACTACATCTAAAACTGAAATAAGCCCACTCCATCATTATTCTATATGTATCATGGAATAAATATTTCACCTTGATACATTTAGTCATATCCTGCTGTATGATGTACTGCTATGCGCAAATCCACAATGACTTGTATTTAATTTTCTAAAGCCCTCTAATAATAAATACTTAAGACTCAGTGAAGACCAAACCAGCTTTACCTTTCAAGTAACTTCTAAAAGAGTTGAAATAGCCAAAGGTTTATTATAGTTCATGTAGCTGATTGAGTATATTCAAGTGAAATTGATTTCTACTTGAATAGTACAAAGGTTCACATTCATCAAAATGAGGATTTTTTTTGTAGCTCGTGTCCACAGCGGTTCAGCAAAACGGCGGCCACCCACTGCCATTTGCCTAAACCGTAAAGGACCATCAAAAATTAAAAATAAAAAAACTTATACTTACTATATTGCTCACCACTCTAACTCCTCCACGCTTTAATGTTACCAGTGCGGTCATAGTCACGTCTTCTTATCACTGCTCCAGAGCACTGAGATCCCGGGTCTCTCATTCTAGGCCAGGACTTTCAACTCTGATGAGACTATGGATAATTCTGTGCATACATGATGTTCTAACCTTTTGAGCCCTGTGCCTTATCAGAATCAAAAGTCACAGTAAGGCCGATTTCAGACGTCCGTGTTTCAGGTACGTGTGACATACGGTTTTAACACTGATGCCATACGTGCCCATGTTATTCTCTGGAGTTACATACACGTCCGTGTTTTCACACGGACCGTGTGACCCGGCATGGCCCTGCATGCACAAATGGAGACATGTCCGTTTTCTCCGGCATCACGGGTGTCACACACATAGCACACTGATGTGATCCTTGTGACATCAGTGTGACATGTACCGGAGAAAACACGAGTCTTTAAATAAAAAGATTTTCTATATTCACCTGTATCCAGCGATGCTGTCTTCGGCTCTGTTGTCTCCTGGTTCTGACCACTGCTAATTATGCTCATTGAATATTCACTGCACTTTGGACCTGGAAGCAGGAGTATCGCCGGGAACAGCATTGGGGACAACATAACCAGGGGCAACATCACCGGGTACAGCATCGCTGGGGACAGCATTGTCGGAGACAGGTGAGTACCCAGCAAGCAGTGTGTGTGCAGTGATGTCCAGGAGGTCATGGTAGTCCACAATGAACTGTGATGAACCTGTGAAGTCACCATCATTACACCTGCTGTAGCACGGGTGTCACGGGGGTATCATCAGGAGGTCATCAGAGTTCATTGTGAACTCCTATGACCTTTTGGACATCACTTCACACACACTGCTTGCTGGATACTCACCTGTACCCGGCGCTGTACCCAGCGATGCTGTCCTCGCAATGCTTTCCCTGATGATGCTGTCCCTGATGCTGTCCCCGGCACTGCCCCTGGCGATGCTCCTGCTGCCAGGTCCGAGGTGCAGTGAATGTTCAATGAGCATATAATTACTGGGGGTCAGAAGCAGGATACAGTAGAGCCGAAGACAGCATCACTGGATACAGGTGAATATAGAAAATATTTTTATTTCAAAGACCCGTGTTTTCTCACACATCACACATTTGTCCCACGTAAGCAAACACAGATGTCACACATGTGACACATGTGTGACACGTATGACACACGTATGACCATAACTATGCATGTGGCTTGTACCTGATGAAACACAGACGTCTGAAATCGGCCTAATTCAGCTCTCATAAGAAGATACAACCAGGATTGGATAGGTGATTGTAAAGAATGGAAGGGTTGGAGAGGTGAGCAGGGAAGTGAGTATAAGTGTTTTTTTTAATTTTCACATCTCATGTTTACTATGATCAGAGGTTCTAAAAACAGACATTAAATTGATGGAGAATGACTTCACTATCAGCTGAATTTCATAGAGAAATTCAAATTTTGCATGATCCTCTTACCTCTAATAGGTAATAATGCATATTGTAATAATGGAATAATATAATGGTGTAGTACTCGAGATCTGGATATTCTAATCTGTAATCCATTTGGTGATGCCTTTGCCTCGAGGAGCAAAGTCAAAGGCTCTGTGCACACGTTTCAGATTTTGTTGCATTTTTGTTGCATTTGTCAGTGCTGATTTGTCACAAAAACTGAAGGGTTTCCTGATGACAGCAAAGTGAAGGAGTATACCAAAGTCTAATGCACATATTAAGTTTTTTCCCTTGCAGATTTGGTGCAGATTTAAATCTACAACAGATTTCACCCATATTAAAATATATAAGAAAAATCTGCACCAAAAAAGAATGGCAAAATGCATCAAAAATGTACATTTTTGCTCCTGTGTTTTGACTGCCAAAAGATGCAGCAATGAAGCAGAAGTTTCTGCACCAAATGCTTTATGTATGCACATATCCTAAGGGATACCCACGTTTTCAGCCCTAACCAAATCAAAGAGGTTTGGGCTTTTCTGAAATATGATCTAGTGATGGATTCACAGCACAGACTAATAGCAATGATGCAGAAGTAACTTAATCCAGAGTCAAACCAAGACTCATCACCAAAAGAGTAGACAGAAAGTGACAAGCCAGGGGAAAAGCAAGTGTAGTCAGGAACATAGGCAAGGTTCAAAGTTGGACAGTTATCATTCAATTTATGGTTTGTTACTATTAGAGATGAGTGATGTTCGAGGCTCGAGGTTCGCCAATTTCATGTTCGAGTGATTTTGGGGGGTGTTCGAGACGTTCGACGAACTCGAGCTTTTTGCTAAAAGCTCAACAGTTCGAGTTACTTTTGAGAACGGTTCGAGCACCAAAAACGTGGCTTTTCACAGTAAGGCTATGTGCTATGTGCATTGTTGTCTGCATGCGTCCTGCGTCCCCAGCACAATCCCTCTCTCTTTCTTATTCACCGATCACGGGCGTCTCGCTGCATGGCTGTCACAAATCTCCAGCGGCATTTCCTCTTTTGAAAATGGCTGCCGCTTCATTATTCAATTAGTTATTCCGTGCTTTCCCCACCCACCGGCGCCCATGCTTGGTTGCAGTCAGACACGCCCCCACGATGAGTGAGAGCTGTCTCACTGCAACCAATCACAGCCGCCGGCGAGCGGGTCTATATCGTGCAGTAAAATAAATAAATAAAATAATTAAAAAAAAAGGCGATTCCCCCCATATTTGATACCAGCCAGGATAAAGCCACACGGCTGGAGGCTGGTATTGTCAGGATGAAGAGCACCACGTTATCGGGAGCCCACCATCCTAACAATATCACTCAGCAGCCGCCCGGAATTGCATCCATTAGATGCGACAGTCCCGGGACTCCACCCAGCTCATCCCGGATTGCCCTGGTGCGGTGGCAATCGGGGTAATAATGAGTTAATCATGCCAGGCGTCTCCCCGAGATACCTTCCATGATTAAACTGAAAGTGAAAGTAAAGAAACACACAGCGAAAAATCCTTTATTTGGAATAAAAGACACAAAAACACCTCATTTACCTCTTTATTAATCCCAAAACAACAATCCAAGTCCGAAGTAATCCACATGACATGGTCAGCTCTGCTACATGAAGATGCAGGGAGCGATCTGTGTCCTCTCCATGTAGCACCTGAACTGAACCGCTCTGTAATCTGAGACTTCAGTCTGCAATGTTGAAGTCAAGATTACCAAATCTGCCTATGTTTTTCATTACAGCCAGCAGCTCAATGGTTAGAGCGCTTGACTTAGAAGCATTAATTCACGAGTTCTAGTCTCGGTAAAATATTTAATTTATTTTTAATTTTAAATTAGAATGATTTATTTATAATTATAATTTAATTTAATTTAATTATCCACTGAGGGGAGGAGCCGGACATCAGCTGTGAGCCACACCTCTCAGATCGGAGCAGTTCACGGAATGAGGCTGCATTGCTCTCTCTCTCTCTCTCTTTATCTCTCTCAGTCTCTCTCTCTCTCTTTTTCTCTCTCTCCCTTTTTCTCTCTCTCTTTTTCTCTTTTTCCCTCTCTCTTCTCTCTTTCTCTCTCTCCTCTCTCTCTTTTCTCTCTCTCCTCTCTATCCTCTCTCTTCTCTCTCACTCTCTCTCTGTGTCTCTCTCAGTCTCTCAGTCTACCTCTCTCTGTCTCTGTCTCTTTCAGTCTCTCTCTTTCTTTCTCTCTATCTCTTTGTCTCTCTTGGTCTCAGTCTCTATCTCTCTCTTTTTCTCTCTCTTTTTTTCAGTCTCTCTTTTTCTCTTTTTCCCTCTGTCTCCTCTCTCTCTCCAATCTCTCCTCCCTCTCTTTCCTCTCTCTCTCCTATCTCTCTTCTCTCTCTCTCAGTCTCTCTGTCTCTCAGTCTCTCTCTCAGTCTCTCTCTCTCAGTCTGTCTCTCAGTCTCTCTCTCTTTCTCTCTCACTCTTTGTCTCTCTCAGTCTCT
>NC_134354.1:586686679-586691679 GCF_048569485.1 Anomaloglossus baeobatrachus | reverse complement strand
ATTCAATGAGATGTTAAAAACGCAATGAATAACGCATATAGCCGCGTTTCTATGACTAAAAACGCAGCTATACACGCAAGGGGTGGGCACTACAGTGACGTGTACAGGAAGAGGATTCCTTCTGTTGGTAAACACAGAAGCAGGAATCCTCCCGGTACCGTCACCGCCGCGTCCACCTCCCGTCCTGTGCATGTCAGCTCCGTGCGGCGCCATGTCTGGGCGGGAGGTGGAGGCAGCGGCGAAAACCAAAGTGAACAGTAGAAAAAAAAAAAATGTCATATACTCACCTGTCCGCAGTGTCCCGGTGCCATGCCCGCTCCCAGCTCCTCCCGGTACCGCCGCTCTGGCGGTGTGCAGTCTCCCCGGCCGGCAGGACCTTGCTTGCAGGACCTGGCGCTGATCACCTGATGCAGTCACCTGACGCATCAGCTGATCGTAGTCTCGCCGGCTTTTTCGGCCGGCTATCAGCTGCTCCTGCCGTCAGGGGACTTCATCAGCTGATTACCGGCAGCTCCGGCAGCGATCGTATAGGATCAGACTCCTGTCCAATCGATCGCTCCAGGAGCTGCCGGTAATCAGCACAGCACATAAGTGAGTATTATTATTTTTTTTTTTTTCTACTGATGCATCAGCTGATTGTATAATCGGCTTTTATACAATCAGCTGATGTGTGATGTGATTCAGGCACTTGATCCTGACATATCATCTGATCGCTTTGCCTTCCAGCAAACCGATCAGATGATATTGGATCCTGATTGGACGGCGCGGGACCCTGACCCAGGATTACTGCGGAGGGGGGTTAATTTCAATAAAGATGGAGTCACTAATTGTGTTGTGTTTTATTTCTAATAAAAATATTTTTCTCTGTGTTGTGTTTTTTTTTTTATCATTACTAGAAATTCATGGTGGCCATGTCTAATATTGGCGTGACACCATGAATTTCGGGCTTAGGGCTAGCTGATAATATACAGCTAGCCCTAACTCCATTATTACCTAGCTAGCCACCCGTCACCAGGGCAGCTAGAAGAGTTGGATACAGCGCCAGAAGATGGCGCTTCTATGAAAGCGCCATTTTCTGGGGTGGCTGCGGACTGCAATTCACAGCGGGGGTGCCCAGAAAGCATGGGCACCCTGCACTGTGGATTCCAATCCCCAGCTGCCTAGTTGTACCCGGCTGGACTCAAAAATTGGGCGAAGCTCACGTCATTTTTTTTTTAAATTATTTCATGAAATTCATGAAATAATTTTAAAAAAAAGGGCTTCCCTATATTTTTGGTTCCCAGCCGGGTACAAATAGGCAGCTGGGGGTTGGGGGCAGCCCGTACCTGCCTGCTGTACCCGGCTAGCATACAACAATATGGCGAAGCCCATGTCATTTTTTTTTTCTTTTTGGGCAAAAAACTGCATACAGTCCTGGATGGAGGATGCTGAGCCTTGTAGTTCTGCAGCTGCTGTCTGCTCTCCTGCATACACTAGTGAATGGAGGATGCTGAGACTTGTAGTTCTGCAGCTGCTGTCTGCTCTCCTGCATACACTAGTGAATGGAGGATGCTGAGACTTGTAGTTCTGCAGCTGCTGTCTGCTCTCCTGCATACACTAGTGAATGGAGGATGCTGAGACTTGTAGTTCTGCAGCTGCTGTCTGCTCTCCTGCATACACTAGTGAATGGAGGATGCTGAGACTTGTGGTTCTGCAGCTGCTGTCTGCTCTCCTGCATACACTAGTGAATGGAGGATGCTGAGACTTGTGGTTCTGTAGCTGCTGTCTGCTCTCCTGCATACACTAGTGAATGGAGGATGCTGAGACTTGTAGTTCTGCAGCTGCTGTCTGCTCTCCTGCATACACTAGTGAATGGAGGATGCTGAGACTTGTAGTTCTGCAGCTGCTGTCTGCTCTCCTCCATACACTAGTGAATGGAGGATGCTGAGACTTGTAGTTCTGCAGCTGCTGTCTGCTCTCCTGCATACACTAGTGAATGGAGGATGCTGAGACTTGTAGTTCTGCAGCTGCTGTCTGCTCTCCTGCATACACTAGTTCTGCAGCTGTCTGCTCTCCTACATACAATGAACATTTTGAAGAAGGAAATGACATCAGACCTTTTTTTTTTTTTTTTTTTCATCAACAATCTTTAATGGCATTGTGCACTGATTAAAAACGCAGTGAGCAAAAACGCAGCAAAAAACGCACCAAATCGCGGCAAAAACGCATGCGTTTTTGCCGCGTTTTTTTTAGCCGCGGGTGCGTTTTTTAGGCAAAAACGCACATAAAAACGCAGCGTGAAAAAAACGCCTAGTGCGCACATAGCCTAATGCATATATTCATATGTGGTGAGGAAAGGCTATTATATAATCCATATATAATCCCTATTCATATGTGGTGAGGAAGGTGCAATATACAATATAATCTATATATTATCCCTATCCATATGTGGTGAGGAAGGTGCAATATACAGTATAATGCATATATAATCTATATTCATATGTGGTGAGGAATGTGCAATATACAATATAATCCATATATAATCCATATTCATATGTAGTGAGAAAAGTGCAATATTCAGTATAATGCATATATAATCTATATTCATATGTGGTGAGGAAGGTGCAATATACAATATAATCCATATGTAATCCCTATTCATATGTGGTGAGGAAGGTGCAATATACAGTATAATGCATATATAATCTATATTCATAAGTGGTGAGGAAAGGCTATTATATAATCCATATATAATCCCTATTCATATGTAGTGAGGAAGGTGCAATATACAATATAATCCATATAATCCCTATCCATATGTGGTGAGGGAGGTGCAATATACAGTATAATGCATATATAATCTATATTCATAAGTGGTGAGGAAAGGCTATTATATAGTCCATATATAATCCCTATTCACACGTAGTGAGGAAGGTGCAATATACAGTATAATCCACATATAATCCCTATTCATATGTTGTGAGGAAAGTAATCCATATATAATCCTTATTCATATGTTGTGAGGAAGGTGCAGTATACAGTATAACCCATATATAATCCATATTCATATGTGTGAGCAAAGTGAAATATATAGTAATCCATATATAATCCCTATTCATATGTTGTAAGCAAGGTGCAATATACAGTAAAATCCATATATAATCCATATTCATATGTGTGAGGAAAGTGAAATATACAGCAATCAATATATAATCCCTATTCATGTGGCGAGGAAAGTGCAATATACAGTATAATCCATATATAATCCATATTCATGTTTGGTGAGGAAAGGGTATTATATAATACATATATAATGCATATTCATATGTGGTGAGGAAGGTGTGATGTATAGGTGTGTAGGATACGGGTAGTTCCATGCACATGGACATATGGCTGTACATATATCGGCTATGTGCGCACACTGCATCTTTGTGGCGACCACAAAGATGCATGTTTCTGGTCCCAAAAAAACGCTCCCTTGGCCTGCATTTTGTGCTGCGTTTTTAGCCCAGAGCGTTTTGTAAGTCAAATCTATTAGCTGGAAGGAATTAAAAACGCTGGAAAAACGCAGACTGAATTGACATGATGCATCTTTGTGGTCACCACAAAGACGCAGCCAAAAAAAAGCTGCAACGTGCGCACAGAAAAAAATGAAATCCCATAGACTTTGCTGGGGAAGGAAATGCATGCAGTTTTGGGACCAATACTGCATCCAAAAAAGCACGCAAAAATGCGTCAAAAAATGCACAAGGCCTATGGAATTGCTTGCATTTAAATTTTTGATCTGTTTATTTGTTTAATTGTCGTGTTTCGTTTTATAGATAATATGTATGTATATTTGGCAGTACTTAGAGATATGTCTACATTTACGACTGTGTGCTCACATGTATGAGTGTAAGATTAAAAACTTGTCAGTGGATATATATATATATATATATATATATATATATATATATATATACGGGTGCGAAGTGTAATATATATATATATATATATATATATATGCACACACAGATGTATGTGCATATATATATATATATATATATATATATATCAATGATGCTACACACTCACATACGTGTGTCATGTGCTATCTATGCATATATGCAGTTTCTTGAGAATTTGTATGTAAGTGGCAATGTATATATATATATATTTATATATATATATATATATATATATATATATATATATATTATTTGTGAATAGGGAAATATATAGGACTGTTTGCTCTTATGTGTGTTATGTCTACAGAGATGTGAATTTATATAGATATATGTATATGCATATATAAACAATATGGTACTGAATAAATACATGTATATGTGCTATACTTATTAATTCTGAGTTTTAACAATATTATAGAACGATGGATGGATAGATATATAAATAGATAATAGAGAGATAATAGATAGATAGATAGATAGATAGATAGATAATAGATAGATAGATAATGGATAGATAGATAGATAGATAGATAGATAGATAGATAGATAGATAGATACATGGATAGATAGATAGATAATGGATAGATAGATAGATAGATAAAAAGATAGATAGAGGGATAGATATAGAATAATAGATAGATAGATAGATAGATAATGGATAGATAGATAGATAATGGATAGATAGATAATGGATAGATAGATAGATAGATAGATAGTAGATATTTGTGTATTTATGCATGTATAGTAGATAAGACAATAATTGTTCAGCTCTATTTCACAAAAGTCATTATTTAAAACTGTTTACTGTAATAAACCTTATTCCTCAGTGTGTGTGATTATTGTCTTTTCGATGCACTTTGTATACAACCTCTAGTAGAGTATATAAGAAATCCTAACAATTAGAAAAACCTGTGTTCATTTAGTCAGAATATACTTTGGAGCAGGAGAGGGTCTGATCTGAATGTATTTTGTGTATTACTCCTCCCACTCTGCTGTCTTCACAACAATTACTAAAGTTTTTAATTAGCCTCTTGTTATAATTCATTTTATTAATTTTTCAAATCTCAGCCCATG
>NC_134354.1:586676679-586684179 GCF_048569485.1 Anomaloglossus baeobatrachus | reverse complement strand
GTATTTGTTCTGCATCACACAATAACTGGACATCAATGTTGTGGATTTTTTTTTTTGTTTTTACCTTTTTTTGGGTGAAGACAGCCAAAAACAGTGAAATCACAGCACACACAAAGTCTACCAGATACTAGTCTATGTAGTGCCCATATGCATAGAAAGTTTGCTCTGCAAACAAGGAAATTAAAGAAGTTGTAAATGATCCCGACTCTTCATACAAAGTCATCTATGGTGAGAGCCTGGAGGGGGCTGCCTGGTCTGTCAGGGCTCTGAATCTCGGTGAGTGGGAGATTTCACCCACTTCACTGCATACTGTACTCATTACAAAGCAAATGACACTGCCCTAGTGCAAAACTTTTAATTAGGCAGTATCACAACCAGTACAGACCAGAAATTAAACTCTGAATGCTCTACAAATGAGGACAGATAATATCATCATCATATCATCATCATCATCATCACACACACTCCACATTCCGACCCTACAATGATCACAGTGAGTGGATTTAGAGTGCATGGGGCATTGCGGTAATGAATAGACAGCAATCATTCCTGGTCTGTTCTCTGACCTGATGAGTTGGGGACAGCCCTCCCTAGGACCAGCAACAATCAGAGACAAAATGGGGACAACAAAGGGACAGAAATACGGAAAATTTCACATTATTTTCATCATCATAATGATCACCCTTAGGGCTTTTATGTGATGGGTTTGTACGAGTTGTCCTTATCCAGAACAAGTGACACTTCCCCTCGATTTTAGGCATAAAATTGAAGAATAGTTGTCTGCAGTCTCTCCTCCCCTGTGCTGTTTTATTGTCCATTGGTCCCGACAATAAATAATCTCTTTAATTTTCTTTATTTATCCGCGTTTTTTTTTAGAGATCATCTCAAGATTCGTAGTCCTGTTACCGGAGAGAAGCCCTCCTCCCTCCAACAAACAATATATAAACTCAGAATAAATAAATACAATAAATAGAGTTAGTAATTGGCAGAAAATTTCATCCTTTTCTGCTTTTGTCTCTGATTACAGAACCAGACCCGCACCACGTTCTTTTTGAGGTCCAGTTTTTCGGCTATGGCCGCGATCTTCTCTGAGGAGGGTCTCGGCTGGACAGCGAAATACGCTTCCAGGGACCTCTTCTCTGGGGCAGCTATGGAAGTCCTCTTGCGTTTCTTTTCCCCCCCATTAAACAGTTCGGGCTTGTTCATTTTTTCCCTCTGGGCCCCCTCGGCCTCCTCCAGCCAGGCTTGCAGGATGGGCTTCAGGGCGATCATGTTGTTGTGGGACAGGGTGAGGGACTCGAACCTGCAGATGGTGCTCTGGCTGAGGGAGCCCACCCCGGGGATCTTTAGGTTGGCCAAAGCAGAGCCCACATCTGCCTGGGTCACCCCCAGCTTGATCCTCCGCTGTTTAAAGCGCTCTGCAAAGGCTTCTAATTCCCGGGGGTCGGTCTCTGAGTCACATATAGAGGCCAGTCCAACTGCTGCCCCCACTGCAGAGCCCACCTGCCCACCGGGTCCATGGTGGGCAGCCACTAGCCCCTGGTGCTGCAGGGCTGTAGTCATGTTCATAGCCGCCTGGTGGGAAAGGTGGCTGAGGCCATGCATGTGGCTGTGTGGATGGGCTGAAGAGGAGATTAATCCCCCATTACCTCCACCACCGCCTCCCCCTCCACCACCTCCACCACCCCCGACCCCATCATGTCCACCAGAGGTCATTAGGGCTAGGGACGGCGAAGTAACATGGTCCAGCAGGTCTCCGGGCTCCAGCGCCTGGTGATGGTGATGATGGTGGTGGTGATGGTGGTGGCCCAGTGGCACGGAAGAGTTGGAGGCGCAGGGCACGCTGCTCATGGTGTGGTAGGTGGCATCAGGCTTGAAAGGGTGGCTCTTGCCCTGAGACACTGCGATATCCACTGCTGCCAACGCTTCGGCCCGGGCCAGGAGGGTTTCATCCAGGCTGGCGAAGATGTTATTCTGCATCTGAAGACAGAAGGGTACAGAGGCTGTAATATGTGTACAGGGAGCAGAAGGGGCACTACAAGCCGAAACTTCCACAAGAACTCAACAAACTCAACAAACTCAACTCCAATCACGGTAGTAAGGTGAGATGGCCATTCACAAATAGTGGCCACCATCTCACAGAACGAAGGGTGAAGAAAAGCCGAAGAAGCTGGGAAATGGGCAAAGCTTTAATGTGGGAAATAGCCCAGAATGCCCGCACATGGCACGCGATAAACTCGCAGTAATATATACATATGTGTGTGTGTGTGTGTGTGTACATATATGTGTGATATATATATATATGTGTGTGTGTGTTTATACATATATGTGTGAGATATACATATATTATATATATATATATATATGGGTGTGTGTGTATATAAATAAACGTATATATATATACATATATGTGTATATATATATATATATATATATATATATATATATATATATATATATATATATATATATATACCTACTATACCTACTATCATAATAAGTGAGAGGGATAATTCATTGTACATGTGATATATATATATATATATATATATATATATTATACCTCATGCTAGTAGAAATAAAGCATGTCCGCATAATTAATATGTAATTGCTCTGTACATGTATGTGGTGTATGTGTCATCTGTGCAGCAGTTCAGTGGGAAGAAATAGGACGGAATCCAGGACCAAGGACAGGGGCTGTGCAGGGTCTCCGGAGCAGGCAGGGGCACTTACCGGCGGGGTGGGCAGGCATGCCCTCCTTATGGCCTCGGAGCTGGAGTGCAGGGAGGTGTACTTGTGCTCAGGTAAGCTCGGGTGCATGGCAAAGTGAGGCTGCTTGCTGTTCATGGACATCATCTTGGAAGAATTGCATGGAATCCTGAAGTGCTTAAAGTGAAAAGAGAAAGTGTCCAGGTCGTAGCGGCGCGGCTGTCAGATCCTGTGATGAGCACCGGCAGCACCACCAGCAGTGAGTGTGCCCCCTTATCTGTCTGCTCTATTCTATAGTGGGATGAGCTGCTCCTTACACCTGAGCCCACAGCTCCAGCCGCTCTCTGCTATCGCGAGACTCCAGCTGACACTCATCAGCTGTCTGTGGGAAGGGTGGGCGGATCTGGGGGCTGCACTGGTGACCAGCAGACAGGGCAGGTGCAGCACCTAGGAGCCCCCACTGGCGGGATCTGCCCCCCGCCACCCCACTGGCCAGGAGCTGAAGAGCCAAACTACATATCTGCAACTGCAGACCTCAGTGTGTGATGTGTCATTGTGTGCAAGAGCCCGGCACAGGCTGAGCAGTGTCTGTGTGACCAGGTCTGAGCCCCCCAACACTGCTTTACCAACCTCCTCTCCAATTCCTCTCAACACTGAGGGATTCTTACTCTGAGAACTCAAAACTGACACCTGGTAAAGTATATATATAAAAGTAAATAAGTAGATATAAAGTATAGTATATTAAAATATAATATTAAACTGTATATATATATATACAGTTTAATATTATATTTTAATTATATTATAATCTCATAACTATACATAGATTCTACACACACATATACAGTTTATTGTTATATGTTATAGTTTCATGTGTGTATCAATTTTAATTTTCTCTGAACTTGAAACACCACACACACACCCACCCACCCACCCACCCACACACACACACACACACACCCACCCACACACACACACACACACACACACACCACGTATATATACACACACACACACACACACCACGCATGTACACACACACACACACCACGTATATATACACACACACACACACCACGTATGTACACACACACACACACACACACACACACACACACCACGTATATATACACACACACACACCACGCATGTACACACACACACACACACACACACACACACACACACACACACACCACGTATATATACACACACACACCACGTATGTACACACACACACACACACACACACACACACCACGTATATATACACACACACACACCACGTATATATACACACACACACACACCACGTATGTACACACACACACACACACACACACACACACCACGTATATATACACACACACACACCACGCATGTACACACACACACACACACACACACACACACACCACGTATATATACACACACACACCACGTATGTACACACACACACACACACACACACACACCACGTATATATACACACACACACACCACGTATATATACACACACACACACACCACGTATGTACACACACACACACACACACACACACCACGTATATATACACACATCATACCACGAAAAGATAATCATCCACATCTACATACATATAATCTACCATCAGGCAGATATTGCACAGCTTCATCTGCATCTGTGGGAGATTGATAGCAGCCTCCGCTCGGCAGCTGAAGAGTTAATGTGGAGCTGCTCGGAGGAGGCAGCGGCACCGGGCAGCTCTGGCTCATTCTGATGCTCATTTCTATTAGTGTCCATTTACTTTGCACATCGATAAACATATCTGGAATGACAATCTCAATTAGCATTTTAATGAATTAGGTCTAGAATGCACGACCCAGAAAAAGTGGCATAAGAAAGTTGTGCACAACAGCTGAGATGCAGAGCCCAGTCATAGGAACACGACACATCAGCCTGCTGACCCCACGGACACAGACATATTGCACATCATCCTGCTGACCCCACGGACACAGACATATTGCACATCATCCTGCTGACCCCACGGACACAGACATATTGCACATCATCCTGCTGACCCCACGGACACAGACAAGTCGCACATCATCCTGCTACTGACCCCACGGACACAGACATGTTGCACATCATGCTGCTGACCCCACGGACACAGACATGTTGCACATCATCCTGCTGACCCCACGGACACAGACATGTTGCACATCATCCTGCTGACCCCACGGACACAGACATGTTGCACATCATCCTGCTGACCCCACGGACACAGACATGTTTCACATCATCCTGCTGACCCCACGGACACAGACATGTTGCACATCATCCTGCTGACCCCACGGACACAGACATGTTGCACATCATCCTGCTGACCCCACAGACACAGACATGTTGCACATCATCCTGCTGACCCCACAGACACAGACATGTTGCACATCATCCTGCTGACCCCACAGACACAGACATGTTGCACATCATCCTGCTGACCCCACAGACACAGACATGTTGCACATCATCCTGCTGACCCCACGGACACAGACATGTTGCACATCTTCCTGCTGACCCCACAGACACAGACATGTTGCACATCATCCTGCTGTCCCCACGGACACAGACATGTTGTACATCATCCTGCTGACCCCACAGACACAGACATGTTGCACATCATCCTGCTGACCCCACGGACACAGACATGTTGCACATCTTCCTGCTGACCCCACAGACACAGACATGTTGCACATCATCCTGCTGACCCCACGGACACAGACATGTTGTACATCATCCTGCTGACCCCACAGACACAGACATGTTGCACATCATCCTGCTGACCCCACGGACACAGACATGTTGTACATCATCCTGCTGACCCCACAGACACAGACATGTTGCACATCATCCTGCTGACCCCACGGACACAGACATGTTGCACATCATCCCGCTGACCCCACGGACACAGACATGTTGCTATCCTGCACAGGAGCCTTTAAACTAGGATGGGGTAGGGGAGGGGGAGGACGCCATTCATTAGGGCATCTCTGGGGATGCATACATGAAACTTTAAATCACATGGGCATTGGCTAGAACCCAAGCAATTCCTAGAAAACATAATATTTAGCTAATTATCAATGATGGATATGGATAATAATATATTTACATATATCTTTACTACCGCAGCGATCTATAAGGAGTGATGGCACCGGAGAGGTAAGTGGCATGTGAAGGGCACAGGGAGGGTCTGGCTGGCACTGGGCCACCTAAACCTCATATCAAAGAGAATAAGAAATTCATGGAGGTCAGTGATTAGTGATGTGTCTGCTGGGGAAGGATCAGCACACACTCATCCGAGAGGCCTGCTTGTGAAGAAAAAGTGAGTAATGTAAAAAAAAGAGCCCCCTCCAGGATCATCTAATTACCGGCAAACAACACAACAACCAAATAAATTGTCTTTATGGCACATTCCAGAGCACTAATTACTATTGAGACATCTCTGGCCCATCAACAGCCCTGAGATTGCACTTCATATTCCATCACACAGGACAGAAAAGCTTCTGAAAACCACACTATTATTAGAGTGTACATGCACACCTTGGCAGTCACGAGTGTAAGTGGGCTCTACACACTAAAATCTAAACTTTCTGCGCCAGCTACTAGATCTCTAAATACACCCTACAGGTGGATGAGCAGAGAGTATTTCCATGTCCATGCCAGGGCCCTCCTGACATCAGCAAAGACTTGCTAATTACTGATGTACAAACTGCAATTATTTCCTTTACTGGCAAAGTGTAGAATGTTGTCAAATTAAAAATTGAAAGGCTTCTTATTCCCTGGAAGATTCCCTGATGGAAGGAAGACAGCTGATTGACTTATAAGCATGCTGCTCAGGAGCTTTAGCATTTTTGCTATAGTAATTGGAGGATGACAGCAATGAGAAATGCAATGGTGGGTGCAGTATACACTATGTACTAACATCTCACAGCCATAGTAAACTATAATGTATAGAGAGAGAGAGAGAGAGAGAGAGCAAAAGAGAGAGCGAAAGAGAGAGAAGAGAGAGAAAGAAAGAGAAGAGAGAGAGAGAAGGAGAGAGAGAGAAAGAAGAGAGAGAAAGAGAGAAGAGAGAGAAGAGAGAGAGAAGAGAGAGAAAGAGAGAGAAAGAGAGAAGAGAAGAGAGAGAGAGAAAGAGAGAGAAAGAGAGAGAGAGGGAGAAGAGAGAGAGAAGAGAGAGAAAGAGAGAGAGGGAGAAGAGAGAGAGAAGAGAGAGAAAGAGAGAAGAGAGAGAAGAGAAGAGAGAGAGAAAGAGAGAAGAAAGAGAGAGAGAAGAGAGAGAGAAAGAGAGAGAGAGAGAAAGAGAGAGAAAGAGAGAGAAAAAGAGAGAGAGAAGAGAGAGATATGCTATGTACTAACATCAGCTCACATGTGTAGTGAAATATAATACAATATATATATATATATGGAGTTATGCTATGTTATAACATTATCATTACCTCACACTTGCTGTAAAATACACACACATTGTATTTTACAGCAAATGTGAGATAATGATAATGTTATAACATACCATTTTTTATATATATATATATATATATATATATATATATATATATATATATATATATATATATATATATATATATATAAAACATCAGCTCACATTTGTAGTAAGATACACTGTACACCTATGGGGAAATGCTGTGTACTGACATTGTCTTACATATGTGGATATGTGGTACAATACACTGTATATATATATATATATATATATATATATATATATAAAAATATATATATAATATATA